>NW_027192497.1:4542-56539 GCF_041956645.1 Rasamsonia byssochlamydoides | reverse complement strand
GGGGGGGAAATATAGGTACTTGGAACAAAATAATTTTTTTTTCATATAAGACGGTTGAACGAAGCGCGATGTTTGAGGCCCATTCTACACTTATTATCAAGAACAAAGAAATACTGTACTGTACATACACTGAGTGTAACCTCAGTGGTCGGGGAGATCTTGTCCCGTTTAATATAATAACAATTAATTATTATTAAGACTAAAGAGGAACAGCCCTTTTGGCGATACGATACCACGTGTAGGGGTTTCTCTGTATTAAACCTGCAGACATTGGAAGATCCTTAGGTGCCGTAACTTCGTTATCTTATTAGCAGGTCTTTACTTCGTTAAAAGCATTCTATTTTCTTAGACCAGGTAAATGCAGTAAACTGCACTATTGATAGAAACATCCGTTCCCGAATTCTTTTTTTTTTCTTTTTGCGTGGATCCCAAGCGGGACGAGCCGATGTGCTGGTCCGAGGCTGCTTCCAAGCGATCGTCCTTCCTTATCGGGACTAAACTTCCCCTTCCCCTCACTAAAACATCTACCCATGTATTCCGGAGTAATGTACTGTATATTGCCTAGGTGGCTGTCAGGAACAAGGACAGGGACAGGGTTTCTCATGCTTGCTGCATTCAGACTAATCAAGGAGATGCATACAATGTCGCCATCCGCTGCAGCTCTCAAAGGCCAGACAGAGAATGTGCGTTCTTTGTCGGGATGTCGGAAGATGGCGATAAGTGGGGAAAATATCAACTGTCGGATGATCGTTAAATAATAAATTAATGACGGCCTATCATATCTCATCAACCCCTGATAGGTACATGTATATCTCCGATAGGTACCGTTCCGAATCAGGAAGCTGGGTACAGTACACAGATTAATTATTATTTATCAACAGACCCAGCCCAGCTACCCATTGTAGCTATCCTCACCAATCTCAGTCAGGTCAGTATGTCGCTACTCTCGTCAACGACGTTGTTGCATATAGGGGCCGTCTGCCTGGCCCTGTGGTGGTCTTCATTTGCAGTTTGCTCGACAGGTATTTTTCAGTGTCGCGGACTGTGGAAAGTTGCTGACCGAGTAGTTGCTTCTGCTTCTGCAACAACAATAACAACGACAACATGTACCTATCCGGATCTGATCAGCGCGACGGCTGATGAGCTGGAAGCTGGGTTGAAGGATGGCTGCTTCAGTAGTGTTGATTTGGTTAATGTGCGTCGATCTGGACGACTGGACAGAAGATATGCTAATTTGTACTGTACAGGCATATATTGCAAGAATTCAAGAGGTGAACTCGACAGTGCATGCAGTCACCGAGTTGAATCCTCAGGCACTGGAGATTGCTGAGCAGCTCGATCAAGAGAGGAAGAATGGCTCACTTAGAGGGTTCGTACCACAGCCGAAATTCGAGAAGCAAATTGATTGCTGACGGACGTAGACCTCTACACGGCCTCCCAATCCTGATCAAGGGTAACATCGGTACCCTGGACGAACTGCAGACAACCGGTGAGCAATTTGTTTCAAATCAGTCAGGTTACTTGCTTGGCTGACCAATCCAGCCGGTTCGTACGCTCTTCTCGACGCCCAGCCGCCGTCAGACTCGACAATTGCTGCGAAGCTGCGACAGGCAGGTCTGATCATCCTGGGAAAGACTGATCTTTCACAATGGGCGAACTTTCGCTCGGACAATTCTTCCAATGGTTGGAGTGCGTACGGTGGACAGGTATATGGAGCATATTATCCAGGGCAGGATCCAAGGTGCGAAAGAAAACATGCCCTGAAAGGGGACTGACACTGACATGTATGGAATGAAGTGGAAGTTCAAGCGGCAGTGGTGTCGCCTCAGACCTGGGACTTGCATTCGCCGCGCTTGGAACTGAGGTAGGAACAAATACATGTATCAACATCGGCTATCACCTTGCTAACGTACTGCTAGACAAGCGGAAGTATCGTCAGCCCAAGTGAGGTCAACAACATCGTGGGCATCAAACCTACCGTCGGCTTGACCTCGCGGTACCTCGTCGTTCCGATCAGCGAGCGTCAGGACACTGTTGGCCCCATGGCCAGGACCGTCAAAGACGCGGCCAGGATCCTGCAGGTAATCGCAGGCCCGGATCCTAACGACAACTACACCCTGGCCAGCCCCTTCGGTTCAAACTTGCCAGACTACGTCGCTGCTTGCGAACTGTCGGGTCTCGAAGGCAAGAGAATCGGCATTCCGCGCAATGTGATTGCCGCGTGGGCAGAAGATTACCAGGCTCCCTATATCACGGCATTCGACGCGGCCGTCTCCGTTATCGAAGCGGCGGGCGCCACGGTCGTAGACAACACCAACTTCACGGCCTTTGACGCGTACAACAACAGCACCGTCCCAGATAGCGTCCTCTTCGCTGACTTCATCAGCGACCTTGCCAAGTACCTCTCCGAACTGAAGACAAACCCTCAAAACCTCCACAGTCTGGAGGAAGTCCGATACTTCACCCAGCATTTCCCGCTGGAGGACTACCCGGCTCGCGACACCGGCGTCTGGGACGCTGCTCTCGCTGCAGGCATCAACAACACCTCGCCCGAGTTTTGGCAGTTGTACCAGCAGAACCTGTATTTTGGTGGTGAGGGAGGCGTTCTGGGCGCGCTGCAGAAATATGACCTCGACGCCGTGATCCTCCCGACGGATTTTGCATATCCTGTCCCAGCACTCGTGGGAGCGCCCATCGTCACTGTCCCGCTGGGCGCATATCCGAACGGGACGGCTGTCCAGCGGAGTCCCCCGTGGAATCTCGTCGAGGCTGCTCCGGGAATCCCCTTTGGCATCAGCTTCATGGGAGCGAAGTGGAGCGAAGAGTCATTGATCGGCATGGCGTATGCTTTTGAACAGAGGACGCTGGTGAGAGATAAGCTGAAGCGATACATTGAGCCGCATACACAGCTTGGGGATGTTATCTAACCAAGACACTCTGATACCTAGTTACATATCCTGTTAATAGCGACCAGAATCGTGTTGCTCAACCAAGATGAACATAACATCACAGAGGAATGACTTGATCGAAATCAAATCACTATATAATAAACCTGTATGCCAATTCATTCTGTTGGACAAAAATTCCAACAAAGTCATGACAGTTCAGTTCAGTTCCCTACCTACTCATAGATCAACCACCCCGAACAGCCTATGAAAACGACAAGCATCAACGTAGTCAAGATGCCTGCCCCAGCGCGATCCCCCACGGTGATCGGATCCGTGTAGACTCCAGGGAGCGGACCCGCACCGGGAGGACCATCACCTGAGGATCCTGCAGCAGGATTCCCCTTGCTGGTGCCGCCAGTTGAATTCGTCACCGGCGGCGCGACTCTGCTGATCAGGTTCGACTGGAAAACCTCCATGGCGCTCATCTGCTCGCCGACACCTTTGCTGCCGTCCCATTTCTCTTCCGTCCATTTCAGCCCGCAGCTGGTCCCCTTGCTCCCACCGGTACATGTCTTTGCGGCCGCCAGGGCGGAGGCGCGGAGTTTTGGCATGATGATATCGTATGTAAACGGTGCCATCTGTGTCGTCGCAGCCATCCAGCGAGCCATGTACGCCTTGAACGAGCGCTGGTCGACCTGGCACGTGTTTACTGTCTCGCAGGCTCGCTCGTACATCACGTCCTTGGGATTATCCGCGAAAAAGACTGCTGACGCGTTTAGGATTTGTAAAACTCGTTCTTTCCACGTCGGATCCCCGTTTGTCTGGAGAAGTCAGCCAGTCAGTAATAAACAGTCCCTCAGCGTTAGGGTTGCTGACTCACATAATTATACATATTTGCTGCTCCCAGAAGATACACCCCAGAATTGTAGGTCCATTCGATTCGGTTGTATTGGGTGCAGTTGGTCGTGTCATCAGCCCCGTCCCAGAATTGGTAGGTGTCAGTCAAGAATCCAACGTCGACGGTCCATTTCCAAGTCTTTTCCGCCCAATCAGCATAGGTCTGATTGTTGGTATACTTGGCCAATCGCGCGGCGATGTTGAAAAAGCATCCATTGGAGATGGTGTTCTTGTAGTTGTATCCGTTGTTCCACGTGAAGATCTGCCATCGAAGACCCCCTCCGCAAGTCGACTGATCCCAGCGGGCTGCTTGCGAATTGAAGACGGCCTGAGCCAAGGCCAGCCACTGCGGTTGATCCTCTGGCGGATTCGGGAAGTTCCGCTCCGCTGCAGACATCGCTGCCATACCCCAGAACCCCTGGTCGTCGTTCCCTTCGGTTTTGGACTGGTTCGGGGGCATGAAGTTCGCTCCCGGACTGGCCTGCCAGAGCATCGCCTGCATTGTGATGTTGTTCCAGGTGTCATCGCCCGTGTAGAACCAGTAGTCGATTAATGCGCCAAACATGGCGCCCGCTTCCCACCAGTAGTATGGATCGGGGAGGTTGCCGGGGACATCGCCTGGATTCATCCCGGTGTAATAGCTCATCATCTCCGTTGCGACGGCTTTTGTGGCTGTCTTTATTGAATCTGCGCGTGGTGTTAGTAGCGACTGATTAGTTTTGAGTAGAGACGATACCAGGATAATCCAGATTGAGCTCTATGGCTCGAACGGCCTGCATTCCCAGCAGGACCGTTAGGAGCGCTACCCGTAAACAAAAAGGGAGTAACAGCCCAGAGAGGCACGTCATCGCCGTGTCGCCTCAAGATTGCTTGGACTGGGCTTGAATACGTTTATGACATCTGTTTTGTAACAGATCGACTGTTCGTCGTCAAAGAATGGACTCTGGCCAGCAGCGAGCAAATGTCGAAAGAAAGTCGAAAAGAGTTCTAAAGAAGATGGATTAGGCAAAGTGTGGAGGGAGGGATGGTGAGACGGTAGGGTAGGTTTGGAATTCCAGCGCAGGCAGCAAGGGAGCTTCTTCAGCGAACTAACACGATTTCAATCCTCATTTCATCATGGGAATAACCGTAGCCCATCAGATCCGCGACGATAATACTGTCGTAAATGAAGACTCCTGTCAAAGAGATCATATCATCGGACGGCAATTCCATAGTTTGAAGGTATGCCTTGCTTGATCGGACCTGTCGACATGCTGGCCAACAACCACACCCATGGGAGGAAAAGCACGACCAGCGAATCTGGAAATGATCCATTCTGAGAGAAGCATCCGTAAACAGCCATGGCTGCCGAAGAACTGCTGAGAAAAGAATGATGATTTGCTGTTGCCAGTGACGGATTAGAAGTGCGGGCAAGGGAGAGAGGATGGAAGGGAGCGACAGTCCTTGGCATCAGTACTTGCCGTAAACGGAACACGTGCCCACATTCCAGAACGTGCGTCCCTTCCTTCCAAGCACTGTTGCTATTAACGTTTGGTTGGTGCAGAATTTCGTCAGCTCCATCGTAGTTTTCGACTTCGATTGCCGACTCGTCGAGTATGATAATGTAAGAAAATTTTCCACTCATCTAAAAAAAGGTGCCATGACAACCATTCTTATGAAGTTCTCTCTTTTCTGCTGACAGATAATTGTGATCAAGGTGTTGTGCTGTCCCCATAGTCAAGCCGGCTGACTATTCGGAGATAAAAAAACCTTCTAGAACCCGTCGTACAAGAACAGCCAAGACATAAATGGATGGGAGAAGTCATGAAATTGTATTATAATCTTGTCCGAGACAGCACGGTATTGTAGGCGATGTGGATGCTGATCCCATGTCAAAAAATTGTATTATCCACGTATGTATGTAATACAGAACAGACCTAGGTCCGCTCCTATCCAGAGAGGTGTCTCGAACAGAATCAATATTCCTTCGGCAGTTCCCAGCCATAACTCGATGTAGCATCAGGAATCTCCCCCCAGATACCCTAGTATTAACGGTCGAAGCAACACAGCAAATGCAGAAGAGACCTTATTTTCCCGGATCACAAGGCTGCCAGCCTGCCGAGCGTAGGAGAACGCCACGGTGTATGGATTTATCATCACGCCCGGAAATTTCCAACACGAATTGAATGATCTCCTATCGATGGTACACCGGTGTAATGTGGTTGTCGACGCCTCAAGCTCTCTGGATGTGCATTCCAAGTCGTTGATGACATATCGCTTTCACGACACAAGTCACTCCTAAATCACGCAGCGTATATAACAATCTCCACACCCCAACAAATCTCAAATCCATCGGATCCCTCAGACATGCACTTCTTCATCTTGCATTCCGCGTAAGATGGACATCTAATGCAAGACAAGTCCATCAGATAAGGTATTAATATGACGACGCCTTTGCCAAAAAAAAACAAGAAACTTACGAATATCATCATAGGGTCCAATCTGCGTATTTCTCCACCAGTTGCCCTCTCCCCCGTTTCAATTTTCGAACAGTCGATACGAACGAGGTAGATGAGATACCGACGAAATAGCCGAGCTATTCGTTATTCCACGTCGTTGTGGTTGTCGACGCTTCGAAGTCTCGGGATGTAACATTCCAAGTCGTTGATGGCATATCGCCCTCACAACACAAGTCAATCCTGATTCACGCAGCGTTTCGACGATTTCCCACACAAGTCACGAATCCCATGGATCCCTCAGATTGGAGCTTTCTCATGTTGCCTTCTGCGAATAGACCTGGAGCCAACACAAGCAAATCCATCAGACAAGACATTGCTAGAACGACACTTTGTCAAGACTAAGAAACTTACCAAGTCATCATAGGGTCCCGGTCTTCGTATTTCTCCACCTCTTGGCTTCTTCACCCCCAGCGGACCGAGTCCCTCTGAAGTCCATATCAGACGAACAGAGTATCATCTTAGAAAACCGTAGGAGTCCCAGGGAAAGATAGACTGGATGGGCAATAAGTGATACAACAAACAAGAAGCGAGAGAGACTCACAGAGAGCCGAACACCACCAGGGCATCCGTAAAAAGCAACCAGAAAACTGGAAGCCCTCCCAAGTCCTACCAGACTAGCAGAGGATCGCGCCAAGCGCCAAGAAACCAAAGGAATCATGCAGCAAGACGAACTGCGTTTGTAGTCAGTGCAACAAGCAAGATATTGAGACAGGCGGTAGAGGAGGCTTACAGAGACCGCTTATGCGGACTGGAAGCCCTCCAAAGTCCTACTGGACTAGCAGAGGATCGCACCAAGAAACCTTGGGAATCATGGAACGAACTGAGTCTGTAGTCAGTACGGCAAGATATTGAAGTGGGGGATGAAGCTGGGCTTACAGAGACCTGAGAACCCAAAGGGCACCAGTGAATAGCTTCTGCCTGATTCACTGGGGGTCCCTCTGTCGGTCAGTCTACTGACCGGACCAAAAGAGTATCACCCTGAGAAACCTGAGGAATCAAAGGGGTTTGGCCTGACGGCCTGAATAGGAATAATAGTAGTAATAAGAGGAAACAAAAAAGAAGAGAAAAAAAGAAGAAGACAATAAGAAAATGGACGAGAAAAAGGACAAGGAAAGAAGAAGAAGAAGAAAGTTCCAGAAAGCTCCAAGTAAACGCCACAGAGATGCGATGCTGCATACACAATCAACAAGAGACGCGTGGAACAGAAAAGCCAAACAAACAAAACGACGAAATCCATCGACCAAAAACTCCCACTCATAGGTTTGACCCTGGAACACCCTGAAAGTCTGAGGAGAATCCTCGTGCAGACAAGGTTCCTACGCGTCCGAAAACGCGTAGGAAGTATCACCCTTGCAGTCGAAGCTACAAGGGGCGAGTGAGGAGAGTTTGACGAGGAAGAAGATAGTGGGAGAGAGCAAGCGAGGATCAAAAGTGAGATGAGGAATGCGAGAGACAAAGTCAGATGTGGCTTGAAAAGTTGACGGAGGAGATGACAAAGAGGTTGACAGAAAGGTTGATGAGGTAGCCAGATGTAAAGAGCTTTTCGCCTGTGCAGTATCTAGTCCTAATAAGAATACTGTGGGCACGTGGGATCAGTCACTCGCTTAGGCAAGCCTTTGGAAATACGATTATTGAGTCAGGTAGATGTCTAGAATACTTCCTCATCTACACTCAGAGAACGTTTCTCGATACGAGGCTCTTGTAGAAAGTGACAAGGGCAATTGGATTGGCTAACTAGCTGCTTTGACTCCGCTGCTTCGCTCATAGAACTCGGTACAGTGACATATCTACTATTTGCCCATGGTGGATGGAGACTGTGTCTGGCCCTCCGCCTCTCGTTTTAGACCCACCAGTCGCGCCTGGCCTCGGGCGGTACGCTCCTTATTCCTGATATCCTGGTAGTGTCGCTTGAGCACCTCATTAAGCATTCAACATGAGGGCACGTGAGGGAGCTACCCAGTTAGGCAGGTGACCACTTCGAGACTACCTACTTATGATGTCCTGTATACGAACTGAATCAACTTTTACCCGTTGACGATCTATCTAGTGCCTCTGGATTATATCCCTTTCCCCATGTTTCCTGCCGCGATAGAGAACCTCAGTCTGGCGTATGCCGAATTGATATACACATACGGCCTGGTACTGTATGTACATACATGGGCTTTGCTCTTCGTGTCATATTTGACTTTATGATCAAGCCCAGCAAGTTGGCTTCTGGTCTAATATTTGAGTGGTTTTTAAGCATCTAAGTTTAAAAGAGGTGATTTTCTGTGTGCCTTACAAACCAGTCAGGTATTTCCATTTTGCGATGTAGATGTTGGTGTAATCTGCTAGAAGGGCCAACACTTCTCAAAAAGCTCTTCAAGTTGACTTTCGTTCTTCTCCCGCTGAGCCCGAGCTTCCTGGATATCAAGCAGAAGCCTCTGCCTTTCAGCCTCACGCCTGCTTATTTCTTCCAGGAACCGGGCGTGTTCTTCCACTATTCTTTCATACTCGCTCTCAGATTCTCTAATAACCTCCGATAAGGCCGCGTCATGCGCAAGTATTTCGTCAAGAGCTTTCTGAGTGAGGTCTGTAATTTTCTCGAGTCTGTGCAGCGGTATGCGGATCATTTGTTGCTCCTTCGGGCTGGCAGGGTCGGCATGCTCGAGAATTGATACAGAAGAAGACTGCGATTGCTCCTGTGGTGGCGGCATGATGGACCTTCAATCCTACAGTAAACAAAGATGTTGTTGCTTCTAGATAAAAAAGGGAACAAACGAAGGTACGGGACAGGGAAATATGCTGTGTCATGTTACATACCTGTTAAACGACACAGAGCAGACAGATGTAGTTTTAGAGAGAGGGAAGTTTGTTTTGGTACTCCGTGAATTATTGTGAGAGATACAAGACTGATAATCCTCTAAAAGATAGTGGAAGATACAAGAGATGGTGCACAAGAAGAGTTGCGAAAAATGACAAGAGAGTTGTGATCTCCGTCTGTTGCTGAGAGGCAAAAGAATGAGAGAGCAGAAGAAAGCAGGCAATGAAAATTTCCAGTCCCTTCTATAGAGACTCTGGGCTGAGACGCGTCTTCCCTGCTACGATGGTGTGTACCTCATTTGGGACGTGTTGATGCATGTGACCTGTGACGGAGCAGACCGCTGCAAGTGAATCAAACTTGGAAGAAATATATCACTGAATTGAATTTTTAGGCGGCATCTCACGAATAGCAAGCCCTGCCTTTAACCAAGGATCTTTGTCTATCGGAATTATGAATTATCAACTGGGCCACTCCGTCAGATCTTAGAGATTCCGGGATGCAACTCGCTCATTTGCATGATGATTTTCGATATCATAATCTGTGATATCATCAGGTGGCTAAATTACTGCTTACGTAGTATTTTCTTCGCAGTACTCAACTTCCATACATTATCCAGCGTTGATCATGCTTCCTCAGTGCACTGCGGAAGCTGATTCGTCATTTAAGGCAGCTACAGAGGCCATGAATATGCTTTGGAAGTACGTATGCATGTATGTATGTATGTACATGTACATACATGAATTGAAACGATACAAAGAGATCTAGAAAATGGAATAGCCACACAATGTACAGAAGCAGTATTGAAAGAAATGGACACAATCAAAGTCCTAGCTGGCTCTGTGAGAAAAGCAGTCTACTTAAAAAGACGAGGCTATGGAGTGACGTTGCGGATGGGCTAACTAAGCGGCCGGCAAGAAAAAGGACCACCTAGTAAGATTATTATAAACAAGAGTTCATGTCCTTAATTACACATTTTTATCCAATTCATTCGTTCCCTAACATGATCTTCCAGGTCTCGAGTCCGATGTACGGTGACTACCTACCTACCTATGTAGGTAGGAGGAGTACATCGCTACCAGACTAATCCGGATCGAGACTCGGCTAACCCGTCACTCAACTGTGATCTGAGTCCTCCAAGCCTCTTAAGAGATACCAAACCTCGTACCACTCAGACCTTACTTCTATACCTTCATATCTCATTGATTTCATCGCAACCATCGAAAATTCCATCGATTCTACCCTACTCCTGCGAAGTTTCTTTGTCTCAATATGAATCACACCGGGAACTAGACCATATCAGGCTTAGTTTCAACCAGTCCACAGGTGTACATCCATCATACAGATACTTACATTATCTGGACTACTCAATACCTTACACGTCCCGAATCATTTCAGTCGCTTGGGTGTAGGTTCATCAACATCTAAGCCTTCTGTTCCGCTGAAATCAAGATGTCTTCCTATCAACGCTCCATTGAAGACTGAACCCCTTCCCGCGTACGTCAAAGGGCAGACCTTTTGATACGCTACATAGCTAATCATGGGTGTCTTACCTGAAAGGGATCTGGAGGGGCAAATCGAGGTTGTACGGAGGAAGATAGCAGCAGGCTATCTTGTTGACGCTCACAAAGCCCACCTTGAAAGACTACTGGCCGAGAAATCTAGGATACCGTTAGTAATATAACGCCCTCTCCAGCTCTGTTGTATTGACTGTCTGTTGACTTTTTTGTTTCCAACACCAGTCCGATAGATGAAGGCGAGCCCAAAGGGCTGACGAAGGAAGTTTACGAACGGATCCAGGCCCTAAAACTCATCTGCGCTTCTGATCCCGGCGGTGAGGCTTGGAGACCCCATCCTGAGTGGGTGATAAAGAATGCAGAAGCAGTTCTTGAGGCCTGCCGCTCAGGTAGGTTGCAAGTCAAACCAGGCATGGTGTCCTACTGGTTTCGAGGGCAGCAGCTATGTGAACCAAAACCTCTAGATGATGATGAATTGACTGCGGTCGCGGCTGCACACAATGGCCACACAGGCGAATTTTGGGTAGAAGATGTAAGTTCGTTATTATGTTGGATATTAGAGTCGCTACGAAAAAAAAAAAGGCCTGGGCTAACACAATGTCTTGCCTAGCCAACCCCAGTTATCCAGCAGTTAGCTATTACCATTCCTCCCTCTAACCAGCACCAATTGCACCTCGGCGGTAGGCCACATCAGGCCTAGCTTCCACCAGTGTAAATTTCCATCCTTGGAATATTGTACGTAAATCTGGAACCAATGACGTGAAGACATGTCCAGTCCCTTGGTGACGTTCCTTGTGTTTGTACTCTCGTCAGTTACTAGACAGTACCTACCTACCTAGGTACACGAGATCTCGAAGCTCGCTGACTTCACAGTTCATCTCATCATCACGATCAACAACAACAACAACAACAACAGCAGTAACAGCATTCAACTGTTCCATTGCAGTAAAAACAGGATAGATACAATAGGGATACTACAATGTCCGCTTATCCACGCACAATTGAAGACGAAGGTTTTCCCGCGTAAGCCAACCCTTCCTGATAACATAGCTACCTAGCTAGCTAACTACCTATCATCTGTTTATCCGACTGACTTAACTCTTGCTTGAATCTGTAGGGATCTCGACGGCAAAATCGACGTTCTAAAGAGGAATATAGCGGCAGGTTACCTCGTCGACGCTCACCAGGTGCACCTCGATAGACTCCTGGCCAAAAGGGCTCGCATGACGTTAGTACAATACCATAGCCTAAGCTAATGAATTTCCTTTCCGCTTTCCAGCTTTGTTGGCTAGTACATATACGAAGGGACTGACTGACTGACTCTCAACTTTTGTCTCGAGCCGGACGCAGTCCAATCGACGAAGGAGAGCTCCAAGGCCTCATGAAAGAAGTCTACGAGCGGATCTGCGTGCTCAAACCACATCTGCGCTTCTGACCCCGGCGGTCAGGCTTGGACATTAATAAAGAACGCTGAAGCAGTCCTAGCAGCATGCCGAACTGGAAAATTACAAGTGCAGAAAGGAATGATCACATACTGGCTTAGAGGAGAACAACTGTGTGAACCCAGGCCTTTAGATTACCAGGAGATGATCGAGATGGCAAATAGATATAACGGGCATACTGGAGAGTTCTGGTGTGAGTTCATTACCCTGTTGAAGGCTAGATATCACAAAAAGAAGCTTTAAGCTAACATTATTTACTGGCTAGCTGAGCGTCGTTGTCCACCACTAGCTGCTTTTCTTTGGTTTCCTTTTTTTTTCCAGTGCATCCTGCGCGTCAGCGTGACCAGTAGAGTTGGAGGGGAAACGGGAGGGGGAAATTCTGGAAATCGCATTGATGGCTGTATGGAGTAATACCTGGTACAGTTTCCATTAATCAGCTTGTCTGGTCTAAGTCCAAAATGCTGGGAATGTACTGTACATACATACTACCTAGGTACTGTACTGTACTTTCTATGTACGGAGTCCTCCACAGGTCGAAAAGTTGTTATCCATTTTCTGTCGGGATGAAGTTAGGCCATAAAAAAAACAGTTATGTAATTAAACGATAGCGATAACTATTTGGATACAGTTCCCCCAGCCCTTTCAAATTCCTTCCAGTTATTACTAGTTACTAGTTACTGGTTACTGTGCATACGTAGTACTCCGTACAACCCCAGGGTTGTGCTCTGTCCACCGTTGCATTTCTTTTATGCAGATCCTATGCAAGATCTCTCTATTGTGGAAGTGTGGTACTAAGTGGGTGCTGGTGATCTTGCAATTCGGCATTGTAATTTGCCGTCCTGAATATTTAATGGTTCATTTGTACGAAACTAAGTCAATGAATATGTGCACGTTATCTTCCGGATTGCATTGCATTTAATTGTTGCATAGGAATGGCTATGTAGGGTACCGATGTACATGTATGCACATTGGTAGCATGCTGCCTTTCTTTCTTTCTTTCTTTCTTGCTTCGCTTTTTAACCCTGAGTATCCTCCTTCACAGAATGAGCGACAGTGCAGTAAAAAACAACCACCCCAAAACGAGTGAAAGAAGTCTATTCAAGAAGCAAAATGATCGAAGAGCTAGAGCGGAGATTTGACAGAGTGCTTTTTCCAGAAAAGAACTGTGTCTCTCTCTAGTGCCCTCTCTCTTGACTTTACGAGGTACATACCCAGGTATGTACCCTGGCACGAAGAAGAAGAAGAAACTCAAATCAAAACGATGCAGCTGCGGCTGCATCGTATATAGTACACGCGTCACGTCAGCTGCTTACCCATCAAGGGAGCAGCCATGAGGAGCCAGGACCCAGCCTGTCAGCCGATTGGCAATGTCAGAAGCGTAGCAGTGCGTGGCAATCCCGTCTTGCAGGTTGCCCGAGGCAGCGATCGAGCCCGAGTTGTAGATCCGCGCGGCCTGGTAGAATGCCTGGGCGCCCTGGCCGGGAGCTTCGTTAAGGCAGCCGGCGAGACCGTCGCCGCTGGGTGTGCCGGCAGCTAGAAACAAGTTAGCTTGTTGACTTCTATGAAAAAAAAAAAGAACAGAGGGGAAAGGGCTGCTGAGAAGAGGGATGGCCTGCTTACTTCCTTCGCGGATCATCTGCGTGATAGTATCCGCCGGGCAAGGGTTCTGCACGGTATACGGTGGAAGATCCGAGTTACAGGTTGCGGAGCCATCGTGATCCTGCATCAGCCCCGGGTTGCGCACGCCCCAGTTGGTGGTGGGCGCACGCACACAGCCGCCAGACTCCTGCAACATGATTGCGAGGATGAAGCGGTGGTCGACCTTGGTCTCGTTGGCGACCTGCTGGATGGCGTTGTAGATGTCGCCGATTTCCTCGCCCGAGTTGTTGGCGACGGGGTTGCCTTCGTGGTCGGTGAAGGCGGCGCAGGAGGAGAACATCACGGCCTTGCTGGCGTTGAACCTGTTGCAGTTAGTTTGAACATTAGACAGAGAGATTTGTTGCATGCTCTGACGTACATGTAATCGAAGGAGACCCTAAGACGTGTTAGTGATGTTGATATCAGACCATAAAGAAGTTTACCTACCAGTCAGACATGGCGGGCCATCCGTCAGCCGTAGACCCATCTCCCAGGTACAGCTTATACACGTCCTGTCCACGACCAATGCCATCGGTGTTGTTGATGTTGGACACCGCCTGAGGCCCAGTCACAACCTCACCGGTAGCTCTCTTGGCCGGCTGGTGGTTCGGGCCGCGGGAGATGTAGAAGTTCTTTGGAGTCGAGAACTTAGGGAAAGGATAGGCTGCCGCGAGGGCAATGACGAAGGAGGAGGTAAGGACTGTCTCGAAACGCATGGTGACTGACACGCTGAATGAATGCTTCTTCGCCTGGAAGGAGTGACTGCGATGCAAGGAATGGAATGACTTCAAGTCGAAGAAAGGAATGAATGTGCTAACCCTAACCCGAGGGATCGATCCGCTTGCGGATGCTGCTGCTGCTGCTGCTGCTGCTGCTGCTGCTGTTGAAGATGAAGAAGATCAGGTTCTCGTCGAGGGAGTTACTCATCCTGCCTTTATATCCCCAACTCCCCCATATCGGAGAGGGGCTTCGATAAAAGTTGAAACAAAGGAGCCATCTTGTCCTTGCGGAAGATCCAATTCGCCATGAGGAACGTCTGCCTTCATGCAGGAGGGAGCCATGTCGACGCGATCCAATGCTGCCATAGGTCGACAGACCAACAGACATGGCCATATTCGACAGATGCACAGTGTGAATGGTTACATCTGTCCAGCGCTAAGGGAATGTTAAGCGTGGATGGGCCTTAGGGCTAAGTTACTTTAACGCGCAGGCGTCCAATGAGCGACTGCCATCCGCCCATCCATCTTTCTCCGCATGCTTAGTCGAAGCTTGTCTGGAGGTTCCTGACAGAAACGTCCATCCCGGAGAAGACAAGAAATATTAGAACTCCACATGAGGGGTTTTCTCGTGGAGACACATCGATCTAGACTGTCTGTCATTTTTTTTTTCTCCATATGATAAAGTAGGGCTGAGTGGAGGAGAGCCACTTTGAAGAAATGCCGATAAGAAAAGGAAAAATGAGATAAGAGAAACCAATTGGCGCCTCCACCTGCCCGCCGGATGTGACTTCCCCGCTGATCGCGATCCTGGCGGGGCTGGTTGGTCCATCAACTTAAAACGTTTTTTCCTCATCCATTCTCTCTCACGTCCGAGAAATCGCCACGAGAAATCCTCTCCCGGTTCTAGACAAGGGGCATCGATCTGTCATTCGTCTGGCTCTTTTTCCCGGCTGTCAAGGTCCAGGCACAGCTGCGTGGATGCCGCGTGGCGAACTCCCCCATTATCCCCCTAGTGAGGTTAATTCGCGCCTATCAGCGACGGAAATCGATATCAGCTGGGTGGCGTTCGTTTCAGCTTGAGCTAAATCGAAAAAGAAAAGAAAAAAGACAAAAGAAAAAAGGCAGCTCTCGGTGCAGCCGGCTTCCCGGCCACACGCTTAGTCAGCTCCGTTGGCCCGTGCGCCCCAAAACCTCCTCCTACCTCCTTCCACACAACCAGGTTGTCTAGTTAGAGAGGTTCAATATAGAGAAATCTGAACGGCTTCATTCTTTCCTTTCTAGTAATTCCCCACTGAGCGTTGCCGGACTCGGCAACAGCAGCGCTTATTCTTTGCACTTTGATCTGCTGTCTTTCAGATTCTTCCCTTCGCTACCGCTTACAATGATCGACATCGAGTAGACAAATCCTGAGCATAATCAGTCCTAAGCAAGAGGGGCCAAATACTGGAGGTTAGTTAATCCTGCAGATACGTTGTTTTAACAGATGCAACCCTGGAGAAAAACTCGAAACACAACCGACCCCACGCCATGCTTCGATGGCCCAATTAAATCAGATTTAATATGGAGTCTTCCATCCTGCAGGAACCAGCAAGCAAAAGTTTAGCGAAACGCTCAGCTAATCAAAGACCCCGGCTGAGGTTTCCGCTGGTTATTGCCCAAATGTGGCTTGCTTTAGGTTCACAGGGTTCGCGAACGATCTTATCCTCGGATTTTTCTCGCGTGTGCCACGGTCCTAGTTCCTAGGGCTTGCTCCACAGGTTGGATCCAGCTCTATCAGTTCATACATGCGACGCCAGGGCTGGCATTTTTCTGGCGTGGGTATAAAATTTTTATGAAAAACAGCAGAAGAAGAAGAAAGAGAAAAATTTTAGCCTCACAACCATATTGATCTAGAACTTCGAGATTTTCACAACTGTTTAATGGTGATTAATAAAATTATGTCAGAGGGACGCATGGTACAGACTAGTTAGGGAGCAAGTGTCATGGCACTTCTTCCTGGCAGAGTTTGAAATAATTTACTATAAGATATTGCTTCCATTTACTACGTACTTAATAAATTGATCTTTCATAATAATCACGTGTCATAAAATAACTATAATGAATGGTGGGAAAAAAAATTGTGTGATAAATACAATAAAATCCTAGTTGAAGTATTCAACCTCGTTAGTATGGTCTATTATTAGAATACAGTCTGCACAGGAAAATTCTGATCTCTCCCGTGAGCTGGATACATGATACCCCTGCTCTACTCCGTGGAAAAAAGGTGCAGGCTGATGCCATCGAAAAAGTACGCCCGTTAGCCCCGATGAATCTCTCTTGCCCTGCCCACCACGTGTGACAACCCTCTCGAGACTCGTACAAGGTCGTCGAGACGCAGATACAGAGAAATACTAATTTCTTTGTAATGAGACGATCTTTATTTAATGAATCCTCAGATGATTGCTCACGTCATCTTATTGTTGCATCCTGTTGTCGATCTCTTTTGACAACCCCATATTCCAAATCGAGCAAGAAACGGCCCGACCGAGTATCCATCTATTTTTGTGTGCCGTTCACTACCTAGTACTACCTACTACCTGCTGCGTCTTTCTGTCCATTGATATTACCATAATCACCATCTATTACTCCTTCATGCTGACCTCAGCAGAATAATCATCAGGCTTCGCTTAATAACTAGGATACGAACCCTGCTCGCCAAGACACGTCCAATCTGAGTAATCTTGTGCGACGTATCGCGATGAATGGGGTCCAGTGTGAGGTGAATATCAGCTTGTATATATATGTATCCTCGTGCTGTCTATTATTTTAACGGTGTCATGCCTCAGGCTTCGCTGGTCAGGCCAGTATCACTCCTTGTGCTCATCTTGTTTGGCAAATTGCTTTCCATTCCTTTCGTTTCTAGTAAAAATGCATAGTTTACGGATTTTGATAACGCTGGCTGCTGCTGCGTCAGCTGCTGTTGCCATTCCTTCGACCTCCTCATGTACCACGCTGCAGAGCAAACCAACCATCTACTGGCTGGACCAGCAGGACCATACCGGCAGCGCTCGCGGTTACGCTCCCTTCATCAACAACCCCTCGTATCCCGTCTACCGCAACGTCCTCAACTACTCCGTCAGCAACGATGGCACCGGCGACCAGACGGCCAACCTGCAGAAAGCCATCGATACCGATGGCCAGGGCGGCAGCCGCGAGGGCCAGGGCACCACCAACCACCCTGCAGAGGTGTATCTGCCCGCAGGAACCTACCAGCTGGGCAGCACGCTCAACCTCCGCATGGGCACCATTCTCGTTGGCGATCCCCTGAACCGGCCTGTCATCAAGGCTGCCCCAAATTTCAATGGCAACACCCTCGTCAACGGCTATGACAACGCAGCCAGCGTGCCGGAAGATAGCTTCTTTACCCTGATGAAGAATGTCGTGCTGGACACCACCGCGATCAGCCCATCGACGTCCTTCACGGCGCTGCAGTGGGGAGTCGCGCAGGCTTGTGGCCTGACCAATGTCGAGATCAACATGCCCGACAACTCGTCCGGCCACACGGGTATCAATATCAACGGGGGGTCCACCATCGCTGTGACGGATGTGACCATCAACGGAGGCGTCGTTGGTATCCAAAATTCAAACCAGCAGGTCAACTTCAAGAACGTCTACTTCAAAGGCTGTCGGACTGCCTTCGCGGCGACAGGTGGCAAGACGGTCCTCCTGCAAGGCGCAACCTTTGACACCTGCGGCCTCGGAGTCGACATGTCCAGCAACGCGCTGGGGACGATGGTGATTCTGGACTCCAACTCGACCAACTCGGGCAATGTGGTCCGATTCCACGATTCGTCCCACGACAACGAGCGGCGCAACAGCCAGCTCCTCATCCAGAACCTGTCGCACGGTACCAACAACGCCATCGCGGTCGATTCCAACGGGAATACGAAGCTGGCTGCCATCAGCCACGTCGACACGTGGGTGTGGGGGAATCTGATCCCGGGCGTCTATCAGAGCGGGCTGAATCTGACCACCCAACGCGCGGAATCCCTCCTGGCCAACGGCAAGTTCTTCACCAAGGCCCAGCCCACGTACGCGGAGTACGCCAGCGATCAGGTCGTCAACGTCAAGGCGGTCTCGCAGTACCCGGTGAAGGGCGATGGCAAGACCGACGACTCGGCCAGTCTGAACGCCATCCTGAAGCAGAATGCAGCCAACTGCAAGATCACGTACTTCCCATATGGCGTGTACATCGTGAAGGACACGCTGGTCATTCCAGCTGGATCCCGAATCGTCGGCGAGGCGTGGGCGGTGATTTCGGGATCCGGATCTGCCTTCAGCGACGCCAGCAACCCGAAACCCGTGGTCCAGGTCGGGAACCCGGGGGACATCGGCGTGGTCGAGATCCAGGATATGCGATTTACTGTCGCTCAGGTCTCGCCTGGGGCAAAAATCGTCGAAGTCAATGCCGCAGGGACGAACCCTGGAGACGTGGGCTTCTGGAACGTGGTGATTACGGCGGGCGGCACAGCCGACACAACCATCTCTACGACCTGCACGAACCAGGACTCGAAGAGCTGTATGGCGGCGTTCATGCTGATGCACCTGACCAACACATCGTCGACCTACATCGAGAACATGTGGGGATGGACGGCAGACCACAACCTCGACGGGGGGCCGAATCCGATCATCATCTCAACCGGGCGCGGCCTCCTGGTCGAAGCGACTAAGGGGACGTGGCTGACAGGCACGGGCTTCGAGCACAACTGGCTGTACAACTACAACTTCCACCACGCGCAGAACTTGTTTGCGGGAATGCTGCAGTCAGAGACGCCGTACATGCAAGGGGCGGGCGCGTACGAGACGGTACCCGCGCCGTGGACAGCCGAGACCGCGTACGGCGATCCAGACTACTCGTGGTGCGCGGGCAATGATCAGAAATGCCGCTCAGCACTAGCTACCAACGTCGACGGAGGATCAGACATCGCGCTGTACAACTCCGCAGCATGGGCGTTTTTCGAGGGGTACTGGAACGGCCAGTACAACCAGCCGTGCAACGGGCCCTGCCAGACGAACATGATGCGTGTTGCCAACTCGCCGCAGAATCTGGTCTGGTATTCGATCAGCACGAAGGCGACGACCGTCATGGTGCTGGATGGGAAGAGCAATCCGGCGGAGGTAAACAATCCGGGGGGATGGGAGGCGGTTATTCAGGCGTATCGGCAGTTTGCGGCGTAGGGAGAGCTTGTCAACAGAAGATTCGACAGGTAGTTGTCATGGCATTTTTTTTTTGGCTGGCTGAGTGGAAGATTCCTGACAGGTATAAGGTACCCCTAGGAAGATAATACCTTGGATTTCATGTAATATATCTTCGTTGACCCTGTTTACTCCTAATTTATTTCATTGAATATCGAATTGTACGGACCATTTTTTTTTATTTTTTTATCTTTATTTTTATTTTATTTTCTTTTCAATTACTGACCCAATTAATGAAATTATTGCTGATATCAGCCCAGTAAGACCATCATCTTCTATACTCCAATAACCCCCATAAATATAAATACGCGGGGTAGCGAAGCACATTACCCATGTATGTGCTCCGTACTGTACAGACATAGATCCCATTACTTCCCCTAAGTAGGCAGAGAATATAGCCCCCTATATCCATAATTGTTATCATTAACAAATAATACTCCGTAACTCTCGACAAGTTGATTTTTTGTGGGGAAACGTAAACGAAAATGCGGGGTTTCCCTGCACTCCACATTAACCATTATTATTAATATTCCGGGGTTAATAGTTACCTATTGTATCTTCCTAGCCAGTTTGGGCATTGAATCAATGCGTTTCTCCGGTGGGGTAGAACAACCTGTTAATACGGAGTACTTTTGTGTCTGATTCACATGGTGTTTAGTAAATATCGGGGAATTACTGAACCGAGTAAGCTTAAAGCTGGGGATTGGTGCATGCTTCGCTGTCTGCTATTGATGGAGAATTTATTCGTACTGTGCGTGATCCATTCCTCACATGTCCATACAGTACATAGGTAGTCGGTCGTCTAGACCATGAATGGCACAAACTATGCCTGAAAATCACCTAATTATGTGCTGCAGAACCACAGGATTAATCTGGATAGAAATCCCGCCGGGGCAGTACGTAAATACTATATAAATAAAAATATAAATATTTCCTGATCAGAAGATAAATTCCACTCGTGCCAGCAAGCATATGTAGTCGGTCTATATGAAGCGTTGACTGCGCGCAACGATGTCGTTTTTTCTTCTTCTGTATATACTTCCCCTGGCATGCGCCAGTATAGCTACAGCTATACCCGTCGTGCTCTTCTCCAACCGCACCATCTTCACACCTCCGTCAAATTACACCGACCCTCGCGTGCTCTACGCCCGCAACGTGCAGCTCCCCAACGGCGACCTTCTCGCGACATGGGAGAACTACTCCCCCGAGCCGCCACCAGTATACTTCCCCATCTATCGCTCGCGCGACAACGGCTTCTCCTGGACAGAGATCGCGCGCGTGCAGGACACCGCTAACGGGTATGGCCTGCGCTACCAGCCCTTTCTGTACTATCTCCCCGAGCAGATTGGCGAGTACCCCGCGGGTACGCTGTTGCTGGCCGGGAATAGTATCCCGACGGACCTCTCCTCGACGCATATTGATCTGTATGCCTCAAGGGACGAGGGCTTGACCTGGGAGTTTGTCAGCCATATTGCGCAGGGCGGCGAGGCGGTGCCGGATAATGGGCTGACGCCGGTGTGGGAGCCGTTTTTGCTGGCGCAGTAAGCAGACTCTTACAAGATATAAATGTGAAAATTTATCTATTGCTGACTTTCACAGTAATGGCCGGCTCATCTGCTACTACTCCGACCAGAGAGCCAACACGACGCATGGGCAGAAACTCGTCCACCAGGTGTCGTCAGACTTGGTGAATTGGGGACCCGTTGTTGATGATGTGTATGCTGCTGCATTTAATTTCATTGCCTTTTTTTTTTTGTTTTGTTTTTCCCTGAATGAAGGTCCACTGACGATGGTGGACAGGGCATACCCAACCTACACCGACCGCCCAGGCATGACCACCGTCGCAAAGGTAATCCAACCTGCTTTATATATATTGAAAACTCCCCCTAACAAGTGCCGCCAGCTCCCCAATGGCCAATTCATCCTAACCTACGAATACGGCTCCTTCTTCAACACCTCCACCTACTCCTTCCCCGTCTACTACCGCATCTCCTCCGACCCAGAAGCATTCAATTCCGTCCCTGGAACCCGTCTGGTCGTCTCTGACGGCACGCAACCCGCTTCATCGCCCTACGTCGTCTGGACACCCTACGGGAACAGCGTCAATGGCACTATCATCGTCTCCTGCGGGACGTCCAGCAGCGCGTTCATAAACCATGCTCTGGGTGAGGGGGAATGGACGGAGATCGCGACGCCTGAGGGGACGAGTTATTCCCGCTCGCTGAGGATCTTGCAAGATGACGACAACGACGGGCGAATGCTCCTGTTGATGGGCGCGGGACATCTCCCGCCTAGTACCACGAATCGGGTTACCGATAGTGTGGTGGATTTGGCGCGGTTGTTTTGATCAGGTATTCCATTGTGCTGGAATAAAGCTTTAGAATGGAATTGTTGAGTTATTGCCAAGCTAAAATACCGAACTTGCTGAGAATCCCATGTAGACTTGACTGAGACTGGGATTGGAATTATTAATCAGCGTTCCAGTAAAGTAAATTGCACCAGAATCTTGTTTTCGGATGGTCTTGCTAAGCTGTATGATACAGGATCACTGGGGTTTTGAAACAAAAAAAAATAATTAATGGTTTATTAACAGCTTCTTAACTGGACAAAGCAGAAAAAAAATGATATCAAAAGAAGTCTCTCCTTGCTCATTTATGAAAAGCTGCTCCGTAAAAAAAAAGACCAATTGTTTATCTAACAATAAAAAAATAAAAATAGGTACATCTTCTAATAAACTACTTCTTACCACCTACCTAAGGCTAGATTTGAACAGTACTGTACAAGTTATAATGCCCTACGATTCTACTCTTTACGAAGAAAGATTATCTTTTTTCTTTTTTTTATTTTTTTTTTACTTTTTTTTTTTAAAAAAAAAAAATCTCTCTATACCTAGAAACTATCTAATCTAATCTAACCACTAGACTAGACTGCATATCCAAACTATTTATAATTCGAGGTAGAGACTAGAGAGATGACATGAAGGCTATATTTTTGGAGACCCTTCTTCTGAAATCAAATATTTCTCTATATAGAATCCTAATGTTTTTTTTTCCCCCTCAGAATCAATATTTCCCTTAATTAACGAATGTTTCCTTTCCCTAAGTTCCGGATTTTCTCACTCATATATTATAATCTGTTTTAGATGAATGGAGATCAGCTCCATCCACTATTATTAACCAGGCCGTTCTCTGCAGCGCAGTGTTAGTATTGATTGCATAAATCGTTACACCCTGTCCTCTATACATAGTGTAAACGATCAAGCAAACTCTATTCTGGGTTCCACGAATACAAAATGGAAACTTCGCCGAGTCGATATCATTGGGGTTCTTTCTCTTCACCCGTAGTTCATTATTATATTGTATCAAAGTTTGATCTCTGCCCTTAACTAGGTCACTGACGTTTATCTGGTGATGCAGGTGGCAGGGTGCTCGCTTGTCATGGCCTGGTTTGTCATTCCTTCTTCACCATCTTCCAGGTTTCTGTGTAACTAACTCTGAGAAGGCAGATCAAGCCGTACCGCCGAACGGAACGAAACGTTATTATGATCCTATAACGGCTCGGGACCCAAGCATGCATAACAATTGTTGATTATTCGAATCTCCTGGGGGTATAGGCTATCCAGCCAGCATTTTGATGCGTTGATTGCTTGGTCGAGCATGATATAGTTCCGAAGAATTTGACCGTCAACTATACCAGCGAAGGTGGTAACGAAAATCACAGAATCCTTTGTCTATATCCTCAAAAGGCAGTATATGACAGATTAGGGGATACCACTTCTGCAAGAAGGTTCCACTGTGCTTGGTGGGATGGGCGACTGCATTTGGGATCGTCAGAAGTCATTATGTCAATGCATCTACTGGTTCCTGTTGACATTGCATCCAATACACACTCGTGCTATTCAATTTTTCCTAAACAAGGTATGCAAGACAGGACTGACAGACAGCAATTCTAACAGACAAGACTGATTGGTGGATACCTTCCAGAGAATTCAAACACTCATTTCATTGGCTTGTGAAGATATTTGTCCTGGCAAGAAAGATGGCATGGAACAAAAATCCCATGAAATGAAACTGGGATAATGCGGCATCGTCTATAAATTTCACTGTTTATTCCTGATTTTTAATTAACAGGGTCAGTTGGCATACCAATTCCTGTCGATGATCTCTGGACTTTCCTGGATCCTTGTGCTTCAAGTGGAGTGCTTCCAGCCTGTCTCAGATATCAACTACGCCTTCAGTATGTATGAATACATGGATGTCGACTTACACATCTGTAAGAGCATGATTAGGCCAGGCAAGCCACTGCTTCCAGTCCATACCGAGATACCCTGTAACGGATCGTATCAGAAATTTCCCCCCATCTCCAAAAATCCAGATGTCACGATGATAATGTAAGAGAACAGCATAATGGGCAAGAATGATCAACGCCCCTGGGTTTCGTTCCCTCAACAAGCCTGCGTATTCTGCTGGCACCAGCACTGGCCAAGCAAAGATTGCATTTGTGCTGCCCTCCGATGACTTTGGCGGCGTACGAAACGCATGGAATATAGACATCAAAAGTTCAATTGCTTGCCGACATGCATCAAAGGACAGTTCGTCCAAGCTAGAAGCTAAGAATTTGATAAGCACTTTGAGAGTATCGCACACTTTGTGACGACAGTTACCCTCAGGTATTTGAGAGGGTATGGATGCCTCCGCTGCATCGAAAATCGGTCTGAACTCTGTTTGGCGGAGAATGTGCCATCTATCCGAGATAATGGCACGCACGCCACGAAGCAGACACAGATAATCCACAAATTTGCTGAGAAAAGCCTCAAAGTCATTGCCAGGGTATCTCAGCACATCACAGAGCAAGTGAGTGCCCAGAAGGGAAGAGAAAAGGAACATAGGAATGCAAGTGTCAGCAGTTACATCCGCGAGGGTGCCGTTACTTGCAATGATTGCTTTAGTTTCATGCTATAGAGAACCTACAGTGTTTGTCACCTTGCTCAAATATAAAAAGTGTTCCAAAAAAAAAAACACCGGCAATCTTGTCCCGCATTAAGTGGTCCTTTTTTTCGTGAGCTAAATAAGTAGCTTACCCTTGCTAGGTAGGAACACAATACCTTTAGAGGGATTTCTTTGCTACTTTTCTCCTACTTTAAGGCATACATACTCTATTTCTTATCTGCTTTAACTAACAACTAGGAAAATGTTACACAGTTAAAGGCATATTACCCACAGGTTGATAGTGTGGGAAAACCATAAATCAGGATTAGTTTGCTATCTTGCATGACGTTTGAAAATGACAATTCTTGTCCTTTGTCAGAATGGACTGTCGCCCTACCTCGGTTATCACCTGGACAGGAGACAACAGGCGAAGAGAGAAGGAGGGACATGAACAAGATCCTGAATACACCTTCATATAACTGTTGCCGGGATTTAATTCATATCGAGAATCAAGACTGCCATGGTACAAGAGGAATGAATCAAAAACTGAATTGCCGTCTATAAGAGGATGAGAAGAGTGAGTAATAAACATTTCGTAGGCTATTATAAATAAAGCTTCCATAGCCATGAATTATCATTTATTGGGACCTATATATGAGATCCTTTATTCAAATGAAGCCAGATCAGATTCTTGAATCCATTTCCAACCCCCATCCACAGATTGCCATATGGTCGTCCGCCTGTAGACCTACCAGTCAGGCAAATATGGAGAATATATCTGTGTGTATTGCAATCAATTTGTATGTTGACGCAGACAGACAGGTTTATGGGCTTATGAGAATCGGGATCACTACATTTCTTTCTCAGAAACGTCATCTCTAGTTCCATCGGAAGCAAGATTGAATTTTTGATCGTCCTCCTCTTCTTCTTCTGTTCATGGTTTCCCCAACCACCCTCACCTCCTCATCACCTTCCCATCGATCTGAAAATAGACAATGATGATGCCGTCTGATAATTCCCGAAATTGACGTGACATGACATAACATACCATAACATAACAACACAACATTCCATGGATGAGCGAATGAAAAGAAGGAAAGTCGAACACATTGCTTAGGTATCGTTCATCTCTCCTGATCTGACCTAACCTAACTGACCCGACCCGACATAACCTAACCATTTATACCTTTATAACGCCGGAAAAGAGGAAGCGAAGCGAGACGAAATAGACTGACGGGGAGAAGGAGCAGATTGAAAGCCAGAACACTGAAAGAATCAGCTGAATTGGATTTATTTGGATCGTTCGTGTCGCGTCTCGATTCGAGGCATAGCTACTACAGAGCAAAAGCAACCGCGCCAACCAGACCAGCCACACCGGCAATGCTCAAACCAAGGCCAGCCGTAGCAGCAGGCACTGCTCCGGCGGTGGACGTCGACGTAGACGTGGCCGCGGCGCCGGTCAGCGTAGTAGCAGTAGTGGTGGAGGTGGGCTGCGTGACGATAACAACGTGGTATTCGGAGGCCACGGACGTGGCGACGCTCTCGGCATTGCTGGCAATCGACGAGTCGAGCGACGCCCACTGCGACTCACGCGACGCGACGAAGCTGTTGGTCTCGGTGCGGGCCTCGCTCGCCAGCTGCGTGGCCCGGGACTCGGCCTCGCTGGCGATGCTCAGCGCGTTGCTGACCCATTCGGTGGCGAGCGACGTCGCTCCCGTGCGGACTTCGCTGGCAATGGATTCGGCCTCGCTGGCGATCGTCAAGGCCACGCTTTCGGCGGCACTGGCGGCGCCGAGGCCCACGCCGGCGGCGTCGCCGGCGGCCTGGGTGGCGAGGGACAGGGCCAAGGAGATGAGGTCGCGGTCTTGGAGGTCGGGAGCGGCAGTGGGAGCGGCAGTGGGCTGGGGAGCAGCCAGGGCGGAGGAGAAGAGGGCCGACACGAGGACGTGCTTGAGCTGCATGTTGAGTTGATATCAGAGATATGTTGATTGATTGGGGGGAATTGAGGAGAGAGAGAGATTCCGACTGCTCTGAGAGGTACTATCCTTATGAGTATGGAGTAGCAAGACTAGAAACAGCTAACGAGAGCAACAGCAGAACGGAGCTTCTTATACGGAGCATATCAAGCAGATCCATCTCCGACAGTGTGGGACAGACTCAGCCCCCTTGTACTCATCCGCATGCATGGCTGTGCGGTGCCATTGCACAGCATCAGAGTGCGTCGGCTTGTAAAGAAAAAAAAACCAAACCATACATACGGCGTACGATATGATACAGGCTCCACTGCCGAACCGTCCGAATGGAAACCAGCCCTACTGTCAACCGAGAGCTCCACTGGACGACTGGAAGAGGAAGGATTTTCTCACTAGAAGCGGCATCGAAAGTGGTTCTGGGGCGGAGGTTTCGCTTCGATGTCAATCCCTGCTGAAACAAGCTAGCTGATGCCCTAGATCGTATAATCTTGCCGATCAAAATCGAAGCAGTCAATCGTACTGCGTAATGCTGGTAAGATCCAGTACAGAGTAGGTGGGTTACCGGGGGCTTCCCGACGTAAAATTACGGCCCGTAATACAGAATCGGATCGGAAAGAGGCGCAGTCATCGGTACAGCCGCAAGGGGGAAAAAATAGCATCGAGAAATGAAGCTGCCTGATTTTTTTCAGCTGGCCATGCTGGTGGTAGTACCTACAACATTGAGAGTAATAATAGACGGAGAAGAGAAGTCATGGAACGGACGAATTTGCGCCCTCAGCAATTCCTAGGACTGCTTACCTAGGTACAGTACATTTACATGTATGTATGTGTAGTACTCCGTACATACTCCGTAATTCTACTGCCTAATAGTTGCTATGGGGCAAATTGCATCCATCCAATATTACCGATGTCCCTCGCAGAGGATGGAGTAATATTAATATTAATAGATCACGTTGTAAGTAAGCAAGCTTGTTTCATCCCGTCATTTCCCCCCCCCCCCCCCCCTCTCTTTTTGACTCGATCAATAACATCTCCAATCCCATCTATATCTGAGTATATACTTGCAAGAGAATAATGATCCTCACTGTACGGAGTATTCCATATTGCCAAGCTAAGGTACCTGCTATTCCGGAAGTTAAAGAACAAAGTGGGTTAGGGCCACGATATTCCGTATCCGGCCGTTCCGATTGTCCAGTAGTATGCAGTACTCTATACACATGAACAGCGTTTCTTTTCTTTTCTCTTCTCCCATATTTCAGAGCATGGCTGACTGCCTCTGCAGCTGCTGTGTACTGTACGGATTACTAATGGAAAAACACCGGATCCGCTGTTGTGACTGGGTCGGGACGTGGCGCAGTTGAAAATAACTACCTAGGTACGGAGTACATATACAGAGTACCTAGGAACGAACGGTGGATATTATTCCCTCCGGATACCCGACAGAATCCCGAAAGAGCAACACTTCATAGGCACGTACAGTATGATGCTGTGCAACACAAACTCCCCTCGTCGTCGGCCCCGTCGTCATCGCCATCAGGCAACAACATAAAACTCGCCGGGACTGAATCGAGCAGGAAAAAAGTACCCATGGACATGTACAGAGGTAGGTAAAGAGCAAGAATCGACTCAGCCGGTAATGAAATAAATCTCGACCTCCCTCAGCATGGGACTTCAGTACCGACTACGAACTACGGAGTATATGTTGGGATCGACATCACTATCCATCCATCCACTCCAGACCGGGATCGGATCGGATCGATATTCGACAAGAGTCTGGGGCTGAGGGGCAGTTCGCCGGGATGATGGTGGGGTAGAAATATGTACTGATATTTGAGAACGGTATGGATGAATTAAATATTCTCTATAGGTATGGACCAAGTAGATGACATTTTTATCAGAACAAATATTCCAGCGAGATTCATCTCTCTTTTATTCTATTTCACTTGCTTTCTATTCGCTGGTTTTATGAACGTTGGCACAGTACAAAGACTCGACAGAGCATTAATATTACATATACTGTACTGCACAGCACTGTCCATCAGTCAATATGTCAACCTGAACGATGAGCTGTCCGGACAGCTAGCATCATGCATAAATTTACTAACAATTAATAAACAAGCAAACAAGCCAAATAAGTAAATAGCTACATATACAGGGTATGCGCGACACAATCCTGTGTAACCAATCAGCCCATTTCGCTAGTAGAAGTATTATGTATTTGTGTGTGTTTTGTGTGGCGGATCCCACGCATTAAGAACTATATGTAACAAGGAATGAATACAGGTAGGGAGCCCGCAAGTAGATGATAGAATCATATCTACTATAGGTACAGTACATACGCCATAGGGGTAAAAAAGTTCCTTGGCATCTATTATTAGACCACGTATTTTCTCAGTTGAGCAAAGCAAGACCTGCTAGGCTTATCCTACAGTAATGATATAATGTAATTTTAAAATTGTAGGGTTCGACGGTGGGCAACGGGAAGAATGAGCGATGATGCATATAGGGGCGATATATCTCTGATATATTTCTTCCACTTAGTGAATTGAAGTACAGTACAAATAGTCCTGCTCAACATATGCTTCTATGCTCTGGTGATGTTTCTCCTAGATGGAGCCGCTACATCTGTCAGCAGCTTACGCCGGTGAAAGAGAGACAGACAGATAGACCGCACTCCTCCTTCAGTCTATCGTAGAGACCATTGGCATGTAGAATAATGATGTTTATCGACTATCCTTTAGGAGGATGCTTTGCATACAAGGCCCAATGACGAGAAGCCAAGCTGTTCAGGAAGGATTTATCCTCAGCATCTCCAGAGATCGGGTCCATCGTATATGTACATTACAATCCATCAACTTCGTTGGCACCTTTGGGATCACGATCGAGAAACTCCCGCGTGGCGTCATAGCCGTATTGACTGTGGGAGGCATTAGTCCATGGGCCCTTTCTTTGAGGAATGATCCTACTTGACTCCGGCCATCACACGGGACAACTGACTTTGGTCTTTGTTCCCCGCAGTGTAAAGTATTTTATTGTGCTTAGTCGAAGAACCGTCTGCGTCTGCTAACCACACGGGTTCCACGTCGAAGCTCTACTGCCATTGTGAACCTGCAGTAGTAGTACGCAGAGGACAGATAACGGAGTCTCAAGGATCTCCCAGAATGAGTCAAAACAGAGAGGCCTGAGCAAAGACAGCGATATAAAGTCAATGAATTCTAAAAGGAATTAATTCTGTTGAATGGTCAGATAACTGGGGCCTGTTCGATTAGCCTTGTTTTTCTTCCCGGCAGGTAGGTTGCTTCGATCGGTTGATATCCCTGTTGTCTATCAGCCTAGTTTTCTGTGCACAATCCAGATGTGCCTTCACGTTGAAGTCACGTAATGTACTGTACATACATAATCAACTTACAGTCTACTCATTGTGGCAATAGTAGGACGGGGATAATGTCTCACTGTTCTACACCATGATTACTATAGCTAAACTGTTTTCTTCTTCTTCTTCTTCTCTACTTGGACTCGTGTCAATAACATGATCATGTGCAATCATGTACCGTACCAGAGCCTGATCACACAACCCACAACCTCAATTTATCCCTTAAATAAAGACAGACTATCACAAAATAGACCAGACTCGGGAAGTAAAAATATCTAGTATTTGATGACTAGACCAGACAATGTAGACTGGACCATCGTGTTACAATAAAGTCAAGACGAGACCAGACTTGCTCCAGGAAAAAAATACCCCTGTCTCACAGACTATGATTTATAGATAGTCCATGGATGTTGATTAAATGTTCTAGGAGCTTGCGATCTGGCTGTGAAGCGTGCAGCTACGGACGATGAAGGAAGGTACCTGATGGAAATCTACCGAATATGGCGGTCTCGGCTTATATAAAAAGCCTATGTTTTCTGTTCTTCCTCTATCTTTCTTATTTATTTTCCACAGAGCAGTCTAATGATTAGCCTTCCAATTTGATCTCCTTCTAGTCTTCAACACTATCTAGCTTGTTTATGCAGTCTCTAAATCATAGTATAATAAATAGTATTAATCAATTATGAAAGATGAAAAAGTCATGTGATGTCTACCTAGGTATGTATATGAGCGAAGTGACTACTTGTGTGGATTTTCTTCTAATCTTGTTATTCTTTAGTACGCAGTAGGTATACTTGGCCATCTTGTAGCTTAAAAAAAAAGTCCTCCATTTTCACAATTCTATCTCGTATCAATTGGCAATTTTAACCAGAGAAATGACACGCATTGTTATGTAGTGTTTGGGCGATTGTCACGGTGGTAATTGTTTCTATTTTCTTTTTCTAATTTTGATTAAAGCGAAAAAAGAATAAGAAGAAGTTGCATATATCACCATATAGTGATAATAACAATAATAGCCACACATTTAAATATTGATTAATATGATAGTTTAGGTTATGTAGCTAGGGTAGAGAGAGTGCTTTCTTTGGGTTGGATTAGTTTGGGTTGATTAGACCTGATGAACAAAAAGTTCTCTTATTAGATTACAAAGCTTATTAAGTCTCGCTTTGCTCGACTGAGAAAATACCTGGTCTAATAGATGCCAGGGAACTTTTACCCCTAGGGCGTACCTATGGTAGGTATGATTTTATTTTATTATCTACTTCCCAGGAGGGCTCCCTACTCATATTCCTTACAATATTTTCTTCGCTATAGCTCTTGTATTATATAGGCGGTAACTATTTATCATGTACTTCTGAAGCGGGCTCCCTACCTATATTCCTTGCTACTGCTCCTACTATTATCACTTAGTTAATATTTGTTTGCCTTACTGATGATGCATGCATATCCCTTGCTAATAATAGGGTGGAAGCAGATTTCATGAATTTGATGTGGTATGCTTATGTCTGTTGCTTTTAAAACTCCGTGATAGTGCATATAAACGGGGAAACAAAAGTCTTATAGTATGAGATTACGTGCTGGAGAGGATCATGGGGTTTAGTAGGTTAGGTAGGTAAGTTGCTTTTGCTGCTTTTGAGGAAAATTCCTGTAATGGGTAATGAATAGTAATACCTAATACTAGTGCTACTTGCTCAGCAGGATTAAACACTTTTTGGCAGCGTTACAGGCTTGCTAATCCAAAAATATATGATCTTTGCGCAGTATGTTGATAGCCCAGCCAACCCAAAGCAGGAAGATGTCTAGGCACGCACTTTCTATGTGAGGCTGTTTCTATGGCTTCGTAGTCGAATTCAAATGCTTCAAGAACGGCCTGCTAAGATACAGACCATAGTCTTAATGGCACTTCACCTATAGCCTAGGAGTACCATAATCAGACAATAATAATATTTCGCCCTTGATAAATTGCTCAAGAGCCAACAACTACTTCTAACGTCATTTTGGCCAGAATACCTCCTCAAATAATACCACCTCTCAGCCAGCGAAAACTGAGCACAATACTAGCAAAGAGAGATCGACAACAAACAAGAAATCGTGAACTAACTCCTCCCCAATCTGATGCTTCAACTGCGGCGAGATTGAAACCTCAAAACCAACGGTTCCCCCAAGGTCCAGCCGACAAGATAAAGAATCTAAACACCGAGAAAGACCATGAATAGGAATCACTAGTAGTGGCTGGCTTTCAGGAATCTGATGACCCGAAGGGTTTTGATGCTTGTCCTAGTACCCTACAACTACCTGAGGATCCCGTAACTGTCAAGGCCTGACTTTTTAAAACAAAAAGGAAAATGAAAATGAAAAAGGAAATTGTTAGTCATTGAAATCAGTTCTCAATCATTAATTAAAACAAAATTTAAAAACATTCTCCAATTTTAGTGCCAAGGTCCACATGGTGTCATCTTGTGCGTGTTGGACATGGCCAAGTAAGCATGGTGCTGACTGGCAGCCTTCGTCGGCAAAGCGTTGAAGCGCCTTGATTTCCCGGCGAACATATGTCGATGGCTGCTGAAGGGCCTGACTCGTTCTTGATTGCGAAGGTCTCCACTCTGATCCATTGTAAGGTATCCTACAGTGAGGCGAGTTCCAGTCAGTACATATGCTGGCTATCTGTAGATGGATCTGGGGATCACAAACGTACTGCATCCGAATCTTGACCACAGCTTTCTCGGTGGGATTGTCAACTATGTGGCATAGATAGGTGGCCCATGCCTCAGGCGGAGGATGGGGATCGGGAGCCCCAGCCGATGGTGGCGAGAGCTGATCGTACCGCTCGCTCAGCTAATTGCCCAATTTCCAGGAGGAGGCAGGCCTGTTGCCGTACGATGGAATGTCGATGCTGGACTCGTCAAAGCGGTCCCCGAACCAGGAGAAGTGAGGATTGTACGTCATGGTCAGAGGTGAGGTGAAATGACCCGGTTCGCAGGTCAAAGAATGAGGTCTCGCCTCTCGTGCGAGGACAGAGAGGCTTGCTGAAAATTCGGACAGAACGAGCAGGGAGGACAGGGTTCATATAGCCCAAGGAACAACCTGAACCCGTCGAGTGAATCAAAAAGGAAAGAGGATATTCCATGAGTGTATAAAGGGAGGTCTATGAATGAGAGGCATCCTCCAAGATACCCTACGAAGGAAGGAGATGGAAACTGGTCGTCCCCCATAGTTTGTGGCATAAAGATCCGCCTGTTTCCCCATTTTCTTCATCTTTCCTAATCATCACCGTTTTCCCGTGGTATACTGGGAGTTGTAGTGTTCGAAATTCAGTTATCTTCTGGTTTCCGTCGACATCTTGGGAATAGACTAATACCTTCCCTTTACTAATTTATATATCTCTCGCCAAGAGGGCTTGGAAGATTTTATGAGTTTGTTGTGGTATGCTTAAATACTCAGTATGTATGTTGCTTCATACAGCCACATCATAGTGTGCAAAACAGAAATTAAGGTTTTTATAATATAGTGATAGTGATGGAATAGTGGATCTACTATTAACGGGATTCACCTGCCTGTCTAAGTATAAGAAGATCCATAATGACCCAAACGAGCCAGCAAGCTTGTTCTCAGCGGTAGATTGTTTTCCCTGCCCGGATTGACTATTCTGTCTGATAAGCTACATTGCTCATTACCGTATTTCTCATTCAGTTTCGTGTATTTTCTTGTCGATATGCTGCACCATAGAGAGATTGCGAACAAGAAAAAAGATCAGATAAGATCTGCTCTATTAATAGGCATTTGTCATCTGACTTGGCTAGTGCCCCGGCATTCATCGGAAAAGATATCGCCCGGATACTCTCCTAAGAAGCAGAGTCAGAAGTCAGTATACCGAGAGCTGATTCTTAACCAACCTGCAACCGAGCGGCAATCAAGCACGTGGGAGCGTCTTCCAATAATCTGAAGCAATTCGAGCTGGTCCCTGATCTCATCATCCGGTAGTATTATTTACCCGAGCATATCGGATACGCAATATTATCAGATTCACACGGCTTCTCCTTTCAGCAAAGATCAGGGGATACCGTGGATCGTTGCAGTAGGCTTCTGCCACCACCAATCACGAGGCCACCTTCCGAAAACCAGGCAAATAAATGCGCAAGTTGCTGATATCAAAATGGACCGGCTCTGTGCCAAGCTGGCTCCAGTTCGCGCCAGCCGCTATCAATCAAAGCTTGGCGAACTTGGCTCTGTGGGCTGCCCCATATCTTGTGGATGGAGTAAGGCTGACGAGGCCTGTCCTCTGGCTGATCATCTTGTCAGACGGACGTTCGGATAATGGATACCGACTCCAATGTGCTGCATCTCTACTCCGTAGTTGATGGAGACAGCAATAGGAAATCGCCCGCAAAGAAGTCCTGGCGAGAGCACGTGTCTTCCTGACGCGTGTCGGCTGAAACAAGCGTCCAGCGAGCGCGTCTAAACTTGCCTAGCAATGCATTCCTTCCGGTTCCTGCATCTAATTAATTAATTAATTAATTAATTAATTATTCTGCTTATCGTGACTGACGGCAAGCAGCCCCACTGACGCCAATGCCCTCGAAGCGTGACAAAGGGAATCAGATGGATATCCCTGTGGATAAATACCGGGATGGAGTCCCAATGCTGGTCGTCCTGGTCGTTGCAATCCACACGCTCTGACGGCGATTCCCGGCTCAACTGCCTCTGAATAGCTTCAGCATGGTCTGGTTCTACCACGCCCTGGTGCTCTGCACCGCCGTGGGCGTCTCTGCTCGCTCGCACGGCGCCGCCAACCCGCGCTCCTACCTCGAGAAACAGTTCTCGCAGCAGTTCGACGACGGCTACAGTGTGCTCAAGCACTACGGCGGCAACGGCCCCTACTCGGAGCGCGTCTCCTACGGCATCGAACGCGACCCCCCGTCTGGCTGTGTCGTCGACCAGGTCATCTCCATCCAGCGACACGGCGAACGCTACCCGGACCCGAGCACGGGCGCCGCCTTCGAGCAGTGCCTGGCCAAGCTCTACGCCTCCAACATCACCGAGTGGAAGGGCGACCTGGCCTTCCTGAACCACTGGACCTACTGGGTCCCGGACAAGTGCTACTACGCGGCTGAGACGTGGACGGGGCCGTACGCTGGCTTGCTGACTGCCTTCCGCCGCGGTGGTGAATATCGCGACCGCTACGGCCATCTGTGGGACGGCCACTCGGTCGTGCCCATCTTCACGAGCGGCTACGAGCGGGTGATTGAGACGGCGCGCAAATTCGGCGAGGGCTTCTTCGGATACAACTACTCGACCAACGCGGCCATCAACATCATCTCCGAGTCCGCCACCCGGGGCGCCGACAGCCTGACCCCGACGTGCGACCAAGACAATGACCAGCGCACATGCGATGCGTTGACCAACCTGATGCCGCAGTTCTACGTCGCTGCTGCACGGTTCAACGAGCAGAACCCGGGTCTCAACATCAATGCGACGGATGTGTACAATCTGATGCGTAGGTGCCTGTCCTAGTCGCTAGTCGCCCTATCGGTTATGATGCGAGATCTGGCTGACGTCAGCAGAGATGGCGGCGTTTGAGCTCAATGCCCGGCCGTTCTCGGACTGGATCAATGCGTTTACCCTGGACGAGTGGGTGAGCTTTGGCTACACGCAGGACCTGCAATATTACTACTGTTCTGGGTACGAGCCTGCCTGTCGTAATGAAATCATTGTTCTAACTGATGCAGCCCGGGTGACAAGAACATGTACGCTGTTGGTGCTGTCTATGCCAACGCCAGTCTTACTCTGCTGAATCAGGGGCCGTCGGCTGGCACGCTGTTCTTCAACTTGTAAGTCGATCTGCTTGTTACGTGCAATACCACATTATCATTCAACTGACTTAATTGAGCGCCCATGACACCAACATCACCCCCATCATCGCCGCGCTGGGCATTCTCATCCCAACCGAAGACCTTCCTCTGGACAGGATCCCATTCGGCAACCCATGGTCGACAGGCAACATCGTCCCGATGCAGGGGCACCTAACAATCGAGCGTCTGGCCTGCAACGCAACAGCCATCTCCGAAGCGGGCACTTACGTGCGGCTGGTCCTGAATGAGGCTGTTGTCCCATTCAACGCCTGCCAGTCTGGACCGGGCTACTCATGCCCGCTGGCCAACTACACGTCTATCCTGAAGAAGAGCCTGCCGAACTACATCACGACGTGCAAGGTCCCGGCGTCGTACCCGCAGTACCTGAAGTTCTGGTGGGAGTACAACACGACGACCGAGTACAACTACCAGAACGGGACGGTGGGGTGTCAGCAGGGGACGACTGTGGTCTGACACAAATCTGAGCACATTCTTTAAATGAGCGAGCGAGTTCGTCAAGGTTCGCTTATAGTATATATCAATATATATCAATATATATCAATATATATGTATATAAACAAGTAGCAGTGATTGATGGAAATGTAAATAATACAGAGTAGGCAATGTACCTGTAATTTCTTTTTTAATAAAACATCGCGTGAATTTCACTGTGACTACACTTCAAGACAAAAAAAAATTCCCCATTCCTAGGCACGATGGTTCTTTGCTGCGACTTCACAGTATAGGGATGCACCTGGTAATTGTCGCAACTCAGAAATTTTCCACTCAACTAAAAAGAGTGCCATGACATCTGACTCTTTAGATGTAGGATCTTTTCTGGTTGATTCTGATTTCAATTTTATGAAAACAAGCTTTTGGTTTGGTAATTACGAGAAAGAGGATTTCATTTTCTGACACTCCTGGCGCGATAACGAGAGAAAATCTTGAACTGTTGTTTGAGGACAAGCCTTGCAGGTCTCGCTTTGCTCGCCTCGTTTAAACTTTGACGAAGAAATTACCTGTTCTAGACTACCTACTATATATAATTGTTGCAGACTCGGCCAAAAAGAGGCACCATGGCACCAGCTTCTTGGTGAACTGCACACAGGAGCTCCAACAATAAGTCGTTTTTATCATCTACTTCCTAGGCGGGCTCCCTACCCATATTCCTTGCCATATTCTCCTCACCATCTTTCTTATATTGGGTATGTAGTATCTATTATCTGCTTTCCAGGTGGGCTCCCTACCTATATTCCTTGCTATCGGCAAGTTATTGCCATATCCCTTGCTGATAGCCTAATATATAATTTATTACTACTAATAGAGGTGATTTTTTTTCAACGAACAAACACGACATCAGTCACAGTAATCAAACCAAAAAATTGAAAAAGTCCCATCCCTACTTCACAGCTTCCTCGTACTAACAGGTCCCTCCTCGAATCCAGAATAGAGCCAAACTACTCTTCTCTCTTCTTCTTTCCAGACGAAGATTCTTTCTCAGAACCTCCTTCCATCTCAGCACGCTTCCTACTCCCCTCTTTCAGTCGCCTTTCTCGATCAGTCCAGAAATTAGTCGGCGTTTGAGGAGAACTGGGCGGGTCGCTCAACGGAGAGCTCAAACCAGACTGTGCTTCCGGAACGTCAAGAGGACCGCTCTGCTCGCTCGCCTCATTGTGACCGCCAGGAGCCTCAGGTTGATGTTCTGAAGACTCGGCAGACTCGCTGGACTCGCTGGACTCGGAGATGATGTCCTCATCCGTATCGTCCTCCACATCTTCATTCAGTTTCCCTTCCAGGTACCAGTTGTCTTTAGGCATAGGGTTATCAGCCTCCCAGTTGTCTGACTGGATTTTATCGGCGAGGAACATGAAGCACTCGCGCAGGGACACCTTGCCCCAGAATGACTGTGGCTGATCCCCTTCCACCGCTTGTGCCACAGTACTGTGATGAATGACTGGGGAGTACCACAAGACGTATCTGCCCATGCTCTGGAGAAGCGGTTCCTGCTTGAAGAACATGATCTGGTTATAGGTGCTCAGGAATCCATATCGCACCTTCGTGTGGATCATATACATGGAGATTTGACCGGAGGCAAAGCAGAGACGTAAAGACATTAGTGAGTAGTTCATACAATCAGATGAAGGATCATGCTCTGGCTAACTTACCCAGGTAGTTCCTCAAAGTAGGAGTCCACCCTCTGGCTATCGACAATGAATGCGCTCAAGGAGTTTTCATCGCCCCTGCAAACCAGGCAGCCCCTTGGTCTGTTATGCACACAATTCTGGCGTATTGATATGAGAAACAATATACAGTGATACGCTGCCCCCAGACGGAACACTCTTTCAGCCTTTTAACGCTATTATCTACATAGGTATAAGGTTCCTGTTTCAAGTCATCAATCCAGCCGTATGTACAGGCAGACCATACAGTATGTACTCAACCATCTCATCCGTCAATCAATGGCGACTATGCTATAGCTCTTCGTGTTCGCTCATACTCTCCTTGCACGTCCGCGCATAATCCTTCATATACCCCGGAAGCACTACTTCCCACAGCTCATCCTTCTCCAGGTAAGTATACTCCCCCCGGCAGATCTCCGATGTCACCAGGGGCAATAGCTTGAGACTGTTTTTCATCGCGACAACGACAAAATTCCGCTTGAAGCAGCGCCCCCACTGGTTCAGGGCCTCCGATTCGGCGCAGAAGTGTTTCCCCTTCAGAAACGGCCCGCAGTCCCGCTTCACGACGGCGGCGACTTGCTCACCGAGCTGGATGAATGTCTCCCGGAAGCGTGACGACAGACCCATCTCCGTCGTGACGGTGTTGACGAATGGGAGGAAGGCGTGCTGGTAGGTCCATTGGTCCCAATCGTCGATGGCTGGCTGGCAGCCTTTGGAGCAGATCTCGGTCTGGTAGGATTGCGCGAGGGAGTCGACGCGGTCACTGAGAGTGCTGAGGACTTTGGTGCAGCCGGGTGGCAGGACTGCGGTGGCGAGGTGGACGCTGGACAGGATAATGAGGGTGATGCTCCACGGGAGGAAGTGCATGGTTGAATTCAAGCCTGGTAAATGCAGAGAGGAAAACAGACAAGAGACCGAATGGTGGTCTGCAAGCTAATAATAGCCTCGGGCCAAGAACGCCGATCTGCATCGTTTCGCGTCATGATTGGACTGTTTGATAGAGTTCCGGGGTAACAGAAGTGGGTCTGGGGTAGGCGCTTGGACCAACATTAATTACCTAATTAAGAACAATTTTCATCTACTCCTGTGGTCAACAATAAAACAACATGTTATCTATGAATAATATAGACAGCAGTAGTTTCGCCCGTATATATTATAATTTATCTTACAAGGGGCTGATGTCTCTTCCAACCCATATATTGCACAATAGACAACTAATGTGGGCGAAATTGCGACAACCATCTCTTCTTTCCTTTCTCAGACGACATTCTGCTTATGTACAATTCTCTGACTGGACATATAAAATGGTATTTATCAAAAATGGAACCTAAAAATTTATAGACTAAAATTCTGTTTGCAAGAGGCGTTCCGCCTCAAGGAAGTTGGTCCTGAATCTGATCCAGCTACGATCGGAAGACAGCGAGATCCTCTCCAATGGCACGCCTGCGTCTGTAAGCCATTGTGTGACAGAAGCAATTCTCTCATCTGACGGGGCGAACGTCTCCACGATCTTTTCCAGGGTCCAATGCTGACCGAAAAATGGGGAGTCTGGGTGGGAAACACTCAGGACGGATTCGTCGCCTAGATGCAGATTCTGGTGTTTGAGCGCGAAGCGCATGGTAAACTCTGTGATTTGTCGAAACCGATTGTTGCGAGTGAATCTCGTTTTTGCCATCTCGATGATCCAATATGATGATCGCGACGCGTCTCATGGACTACATAGTGTACATCATTGGAAGGTAGGGCATAAACGCTGATGCCACATAGGACTAAAAGCACTGCAAGGAAGAATAGACACTGCACTCTGAAAGCCATTCGGGACAAAAAGGATATTTATGTCCTAATCAAACTAGAGTTGGCTACGAAGCTGATTCCTTTATTATCCAGTTGACTGATGAATCCATTGTCGCAGAATCGGAATAGAGGAGAGGCATCTATTAATTAATATATATATTAATATGTAAGGCTATCAAGTAAGTGGGACTTCCTCGTCGATAAGATGAGTCTGAGTCTAGACTACCTATTTTAGATTCTAGCGTGGTTATAGTTTAAAACATGCATAATCGCTAGCTTCTTCGAAATTAGTCTAGGAGTGACTGATTACATATGTATATGCTTATCTAAGGATACAGCAAGAGTAGAATCTGTTGTACTAGGTAGTATGAGTAGTGTAGTAAGTAATAAGACAGATGTAACGCTGCAGGGTTTTCATGGTCACATGGTGTATCTTTCATTCGGTTAAAGATGGAGAGCCCAGGGTCGAGCTTATTTTACCTTTATGTAGACATTGAGAGCAGCGCAGCCATGTCTAGTACATTCTGGTGTCTGTTGAGTCTCACGTAAGACCTAGCATTGCATACTTTTTGAACCAGGATGTCTCTCTTGCTTAATTAAAAACTCTCTCTGTGTCTCAGTTTCTTTCTTCTCCCTTTTTCTCTCTCTCTCGCTCTTTTTTTTCCTAAAAAAAACAGATTATGTATGGCATAGAATTACTTATCTAACGGAGTGATATATATAAGCATTATTGCTTGATGGGAAAGCCTCAACATTTAGGGCTCTAAATACTGAAACTATAAAAAAGCTAGGCAGGGTAAAAGAGGTCGACCTGTCTTGACTTAACTATTATTACTTCTTTTGGCATTGGAAGTTAGTGTATATAAACTCGATTTTGCTATAAAATAAATAACATATCCCCCCCCCCCCCCCAAACAGATATATGAGGTATGTACAATTGACGCAGTTTTATATATATATTTATTAAAAACGTCAAGAAACTACTGCATAGCGAGACTTATATACTCCCTCCCTGTTTTCCTTTATCTCACCCTTTTCAGATACATATGCACTGTTTGCCCGCACCGCCAGTTCAAAGAGGCCCACTTCTAAGAACCGTCAATCTGTGGCACAGCGAACAAAGATTCAGTAAGGAGAGGTGGGCTTTTGAAACGAACAATGAAGATGGATTGCACTGCAAGACCTGTTGCTGTTAAATACTTGGGATACAGCTACAATCGTTCTGGGTCAGATGGATAAAATTGCGAAGGATACCCAGTGAGATGTGGAAGGATTGGATAATGATAGATCAGCCACCGGATTCAAAGTCATACCGGCTCTGGCACGCACCTACTTGAGTCGTATATGGAAATTACCACGGAATTGTAAGTCAGAAGCCATTGGCATAGACGTTGTTTGCACATTGACATGGAGTATCGTGGATATGAGACTGAATTGAATTTGATTGACAGGACAATAATTTGGTGAATACAATTTGCACAACCTCCTAACACCCCTGTCTAAGCCCCTTTCCTACATGCACACACAGGATTTCTCACTCTAACCCCCCAAAGACAACCTCACATGGTTCGGACCTCGCCAGTTACCACTGGAGACGGCAACTCATAGTGGATTGGCGGACAACTTTACAGGCAGCCATTGCAGACATTCTATTTCGATCGATTAGTATTCCTGAACTCCTTTTTGTCTCTGCAACTTACTCCAGCGATGTTGTTTCCGACCGAGGCGAAGCAAGCAAGGTCCGCCAAGAAGTCTGTTTGAAACAAGTCAGTTGAATATCCTTCTTCATCGACTAAATCCTGGTGGTTGTCTGTTGGATATCCTTACTTGCACCGAGTTCAGCCGCAGCAGCACCACAAGCGGCGCTTTCTGCGGCAAGGGCAGAAACGCATTCTGTTGTGCGGAATCAGCGAACTGCAGTCATAATACAACCGGAACAAAACTTACTCAGTACGTTGCAGCCGGCCGCCTGCAATTCCTTCATGGCATTCGCCGCACTGTCGTTGACTCCCTGAAGGGCAGTCGCAGCGTTGGAGTTGGTCGCAGGAGCCGCGGAGGCGATAGCGAGGATAAATGGAACAATGGCGAGGAAACGCATTTTGAGTTTTGATAAAGAAGAGTGTTGAAATGAACTGATGTTGATGTCTAGGTGCGCAGATGGTAGAGCTAGAGATGTCGATCTTTGGACCTCGATATGCTGCTTGCTTGTGATGAGAGAAATGAGCCTGATGGAGGGAAACATTCACCTCTTTATATCTTTTCCCTTGTTATGCTAGCAGAGAGGTGACTCCACTCAATACGAGACACATCACGGACTGAGTATATCGTAGGACTTCTTTACGAGAAGCTCGACCTGGCTAGGACGCAGGGAAGACAAGCCCCTGTTCCTGTGATATCCAGCTGGATGATGCTTTACGAGACTGTTTCTACTTTGATATTATTCTGAGGGGCCGATTCCGAGGATACGAGGTATATTAGCTCACATCGGAGTAAGAAAAGCCTCCGATCTGTTTGATATCCGATTGTGAATACGAGGTTACGTTTCCTGTTTGTATTCTTGTTCCAGACTCACATTTCCCAGTACCTCCAGCTGATCACACTACTATAGCAACTCGAATACAATCCTTCTCCTAGCATCGTGCAAAATGGGGGTCTGGGACCATGAAACAGGATCCTACTAAAGCCTGGCGCGACCTTTCAATCCAAGTCGAGTCTCCCTGCCTGCCTGCGCTCAGTCTGGACCTGCCAAAATATAAATAAATATAAATAACATTACGGAACAGATCCCCATAGTGTGTCTTTCGATAAGGTTCCGTTTCCAAGATCCGTGGCAGGACTATCTTCCGCCACAAGGGGATTTCCCCCATATTCTCGTATTTAATCGTATTTAAGGTTGCGGAACGGGTCTCCGTGCTTGTCATCCCGTGTCTCTTTCAACAAAGAAATGATTATCGTACTCGGACACTTGGCAGCTGCAGCCAAGCTTGATGGCGAGAAGAATGTGTTTCGAAACATGTACGTATGTTCCTAAGTCTGGACCTTGCATATTAGTCTCAATATTTGGGACGTTGAGTTGTGGGAAAGAATTTATTTATCAGGCTTCATATCACTGCGTACTCTCTTACGAAGATCAGGGAGCATCGCTCTCCTGCAGAGCGCCGGATAGAATAGTATACTATAACAATAATATAGCGAATATATGTCGAGTTGAGGGTAGCTGGACATGACATCATGATTAGAAATCTCGAGTTGACGCCAAGGAAGAAGATGGCCACGAGTAACATCACTTCCGTACCTGACTGCAACTCGTATTAATTTTCCATAATGGGACACGAGGTCGCATGGATGCACCGCAAATTTAATTATTAGCCCAGTAAAATATGGTGGCTGAGGCTCCATCTATTTGAGAACCTTCTTGGCCCCCAGATGAAAATTTTATTTTTCCACTGGTGCTGGCAAACCATCCATATATTAATTAATAGTCGTCACTCTATCGTCTTGATAGATAAAGGAGAGATCCGTGGATATGTCTGTCTTCAAATCTTGGCTGACTTAATCGGTTCTCGTATTCGTGTTCTGGCCCAGTAATATTGGCCCCCAACATACGTACGTACGTGGCTCAGAAGAAAGCAACACAAAAACTCATGAAAAGAGCTTAATGTAACGTCCAATTATACGACACTTGTTATGGGAAGGGAACCCGAATGGAATTGGAACTATGCAGTTTAGGAAAGATGTTTCAATAGACCAGTCAGTCAATAATGATGAAGATATGGGCGTAATGATCATGAAACCTTTTTGATAATTATTGCAAATCCCACCTTCTGTCTGCTCTACCAAGGGTCTGGTTTTCTAATTCTGTTAACGCATTGTTCGATCGTATTTATCATACTAAATTAGCAAATTCTGGCCGTATGGGTAGTGCCTGCAAGAATCACAGACCGTTATCACGTATCCATGTATTATGGCACCTCAGTGTAATAGATGAGCTAAGACATCTGAAATGAAAAAACTTTCATGCTCGCTACAGGATGTATTTTTTTTGTTGAAAACCTTGTTCTCAGCGACAAAAGAAAGCAAAGTATGACAAGGAATAATAGATCCAATTATTATTCACCTCCAAAAATTGAATGAAACGCCCATCTTGCCTCGCTCGAATATCGAACATGCAACCTCCCTTTCAAAAAAATCCACAGTACCGCCATTTGTGATGGAATTAATATACCTGCACATCTAACCAGAATCAGGAGCTAACGGCTATTACACGTTGTAGGAAATTTTTTTCAAAAAAAAAAAAGAAAAAGAAAGAAAGAAAGAAAGAAAAAAGGAAGAAGAGGAAAAAAAGAGAGAGAGAGCGTGTGTAGTAGTAGCAGCAGATTATACTATTACTTATATATTGATACATACTATTATAGAATGTCATGTAATAACAATAACGAATTAAGGAGTCTGCCTTGTATCCTGCCTTCTCATTTCCTATTATAAGAAGGTACTGTAGTAGCCATAGTGAGGAACTTTGCTGTAGACTTCCATCCGGCTCAAAGCCTATACAGGAAGATAGATTCACAGACGAACAAAGTTCGAAACGAGAAAAGGAAAAAAAATCTAATATTCATACAGAAGCCCTTTCTACTCATCCTGGACATGCTTCGAAGGTGTTATATCGAGAAAAAGAAATTAATAGGGCTACCACCGGGCGTGCCGCTTACATGGGTTAAAGTTCAATTCACACCCTCCGGTTCATCGTCATCGCTGTGTATGACCAATCCTGCTGTCCTGGATCTTGAACTCTGCCTTGATGTTGATTCCACCCGCGTCTGGCGGCATAGCGTGCAGACCGATCCCGTCGTTGCTGCACGAGTCATCTCATCATCATTGTTGGGCGAACCTCGAATTACGATTTCATTCTGGACGTTCTTCAAGGGGTAGAGCTGCTGCTCGTCGAGATTCTGAAAGTTTCTCGAATCGAAATCCGACGGCTTGGAGAGGCTTCCGGTGCCTCGAGACGAGTTGATTCCTCGCATGAACAGCGGTCGTGTGACGGGGATACAGGCGATAGTAATCCCCAAGGTGGGTTCCATCATGCTCCAAGGCCGCTGGTACGGAATGAGTGATGACGGCGTAGGAGACTTTCGTCAGTGTGATGACCCGAACGATGCTGATGATGCAGATGCTGCGGCTGTTAGCAAGTGGCAAGTAAACCCTCCCCCTGCTTGATTCGGCAAGACTCACCAAAACCCAATTGCAAATATGATGGTAACTTCTATCTTGTTGGGCAGTGGCATCTGGAGGTTCCTGATCATCGGCATTGGCAGGCACAGCACAATCAAGTCTGTCACAATATTGAACGATCCGGTCAGGATATACGATAGGATTTACATGGTTAGCTGTGGACACTCATGTATTACAGAACGAGGGAGGAGAAGACTCGTCTGGACCAGTCAGTAAAACGACTAGTCGAGGATTCTGCACCTAGGCTGACTAACTAATCGCTCTTCGTGCCGCGAGGCAGTCTACTACGTCCCGTGCATTGCACAAAACGATTTCAAGCAATAATAATACTCAGTAAATGCAGCATATCTCTGAAAGTGAGCTGACGGGTATTGGGCCTGTCGGAGATTAAGTACTCGCTTAAGTTTCATCGACCTGCCTTTTCATCGCTCTGGTCAGCATAGAAAAGTCAATGCCTTCTATGGGGTACTTCAGACAATCGGGTGTTTTCCTAAGCACTTGGAGTCGTTGCTGGTGGTCTCTGACCTAATTAGGTTCAACATAATTTGCTTCTTCACGATAGGAGGTTCCTATATTCGGATATTAACTTGAAGAGTCCTACCTAGATGAGATAGACCTGGCTCGCGACGTGCAACATGACTGCCACTGCCAGTCAATTCCTTATTCCGGCCGTGATAGTCTTCGTGGTGATTTTGGGCATTCGAAGACGCTACGCTGCGAGTCTTCATGATATACCGGGCCCTTTCCTGGCGTCGTTTTCCATTGTGTGGCAAGTGTGGCATGTAATTAAGGGCGATATTGAATGGCAATCTATTCGACTACACGAAAAGCATGGTCAGTATTCTTCTTTATTTCCTCTCTCCCTAGCTTTTCTTTTCTTTCCTTATACATTTTTATGTGAGTTGTACCCTAACTAACGACTTCGGCAGGCCACTTCGTCCGCATCAGTTACAAGGAGGTCAGCGCCAGCCATCCAGATGCCATTCGCGCCATCCTCCTCGCGCCACTCCGCAAGGTCAGGAACAATGCTCGACGAAACTTTTCTTGGGGTTGATTTCGTTTCTGATTACTGTCCATCCTGAATCTGCTGACATCATTCAACATGACAGGCAGACTGGTACAAAGCCATGGCTCCCAGATCACCGATTTCAGACCCCCATGTCCGAGGTCGACCCGAAGCGTCAGGTATCACGGGCAAGGAACATCGCCTCTGCCTTCACCCTGACGAATCTCCTCAAATCCGAGCAGCATATGGATCAGTTGATAGAGCTCTTGATGACCCGCCTTGGACAGCTCGCAGACGCACGGCAGCCCGTCGAGTTCGACAAGTGGTTCAACTACATAGCCTTTGACATTGTAGGACAGATGGCCTTCTCCAGTCCTTTTGGGTTTCTAGAGAGTGGCACGGACATCGGCGGGTCGATTGAGAACTCACGCGTGTTGACCCTCTACGTAGCCGTCGCCGGGTTCTTTGTCAAACTCCATCAGATGACGCTGGGGAGCCCATTGGTCACGAAATTAGGGCTGATGCCCAGCCAACATATTTTCGACACGACGCTGCGCGCCATCAGCAAGCGCAGGACTAACCCCGAGGTCCGATTCGACATGTTCGAGCACTGGAAGCGGATGGTGGCCGAGCACCCGGACCGGATGGAAGAGAACGAGCTGTACGGCGTGACCAATATGACCATTGGCGCGGGGGCAGACACCATCAGCGCGACCTTGCAGGCTTTCTTCTACTATCTGATTAGATACCCGAAGCATCTCGAGCGAGCAAGAGCAGAAATTCTGAGTGCGAAGACGTCGAGGATCGTCAGCTTTGCTGAAGCGCAGAGTCTTCCTTTTCTGCAAGCTTGTGTATGTTGCTCCTTATTTTGAAAGTCAATAGAGAGACATCGACTTATTCGTCTCTACAGATCAAGGAAACTCAGCGAATGCACCCTGCCGTCGCCTTTGGGCTTCCTGAGTGGTTCCCAAACGGGGGCTGACAATCGGCGGGCGATATTTCACTGAAGGCGTATGTAATTACAAGCCCATGTCCCTCATTCGTCCATTCTTTCTTTCATTCTTTCTTTATTCCTTTTTTTTTAACTAGGCTGACAAGAGTACAGACCATCCTAAGCGTCAACCCATGGGTCATCCACCGCAGCAAAGAACTCTTCGGCGACGACGCCAACGAATTCAACCCAGAAAGATGGCTCAAGCCGGAGAGTCGTGATTTGGAAAAGTACTATATTCCAGTGAGTATCGAATCTACGATCCTCTACGCACCTGTAGCCCAGCTTCGCTAATAACGAATTACCTTTGTTTTTATGTCTTTGCCGTTCGGCGCCGGCTACAACTCCTGTATCGGGCGCAACCTCGCCCTGATCGAGCTGTCCAAGGTGTCGGCTACCCTGCTGAGAGAGTTCGATGATATCCGCCAGGTAAACCCAGGTCAGAGCTGGAAGTACGAATCCCATTTTACGGCAGTGCCGTATGGATGGACGTGCTATCTCAGGAGAAGATTCTAGGGAGCAAGAAAAAAAAAAGAGAGAGAGAGAGAGAGTATTGGCTGGGATTGTGTGGATGGATTTTTTGATGTTGTTGATGTCATATCCCTTGGAGGTCAGAATCACCCATATATATATATTGGTGGTACCTGTTGGCGAGCTACACTTGGTTCAGATACAAATTCGGTGTCATGACGCCTCTTTTTTTCTTTGTTTCTTTGTTTTTTTGTCCGAATCTGCAACAGCACTAATAAAGGCAGGCAGGCAGATTAGCAAGCAGGCCACCGGTCATGAAGCGGGTATCATATAAGTAAATAAAAAGATTCAATTGGCTGAATGCCCACTCACCCCTTGTTACTATTAAATGCTAGCAAGTTTGCTCAAATATTCTAACGTTCATCCTTAAAAAATAAACCACTTCTTGTGACCTTATTTGATTCTATGTTCAAGATACAGTAACCCCCCGCTAGTACGGATACTTCTTGGCAGCCTTGGTATTCCGTTATACAGGATTTTCCGCTATATAGAATCGCCCTGAAAATAGCCTCGTATATCCTTCTGTACAGCATTGTTGACCCTCCTGGCCAATAGGATTCGCTCAAATTGATCAAATTCACGAAGGATAGGCTGATACCCTTCATCTTGCTGTTCCTCATAGAGCCGAAGCTTCCGAAGAGCCTCAATTGCCTCCGAGAGAGGGATCTTTTCGTGGAATTCTACTTCTTCATCTGAATCTTCCTCTGGAGTAGGCTCAAGCTGTGCAATTATCCGCTCATCAATTGCCTCACGATCATCTCGTATATCCTCGTCAGCCGGATTAAGAAAACTATTGAGGTCCATCAATTCTTGGATACTGGAGACTTGCCGGAGTTGTACAAAATCATGCTGAACCTCATTTGTAATTGGATCATCAAGAGCTTCGGCCTCTGCAGTATCTCCGGTAAGGGCTTTTTTAAAGTATTTCTCAAATGTAGACTGTTTGATATCAAAGCCATGCCTGTATACCCCAGCGAATTGCTTTGAGGATATTGATTGTAGAGAGAGGATCTCGTCCGGCATCGTATTCGACAAGCATATATGCAATCCATTGCTTCCTCCATAACCGCTTCCATGTATAGATGATCCCTTGGTCGAGACGCTGAAAAAGACTCGTACTGTGCGGTGGGAGCCAAATAATGAGGGTATTTTGCAAGGGCCGTAGACTGGCATTGATCTTCTCAACAGCAGCTTCATGTGCAGAGAAATTGTCCATAAGAAGCACAACTTTTCGGCCACTCATTTGGCTATTAAACCAGTATAGCCATTCTTCCATAATATGGCTTGTCATCCACGCTTTCTTATTGGCCCGCCATTTGAGATTGAGGTTGTCGATATTAATGTTTGCAGCGCGGAATCCATGAGGATTTTGGGCAGTTCCAATGTACCACAAGGGAAGCCGTTCTGACCCATCAGAATTAGAGCAGAAAAGAACTGTTATTCGAGCTTTTCCTTTCTTCCTTCCAGGAATTGAGCATGTAGAGAGACTTCGATCAGGAGTAAGCTTCCAAAATAGGGCAGACTCATCGCAATTGAAGATATCCTTCGGACTGTAGTTTGCAAGGGCTTGACGGATTGGTATCATTGCCCGAGAAGCATTCTCTTGGACACTTCCAGCTTCTCCATGGAGTTCGCGAAGTTTGATTGCATGTCGAGACTGGAACTTGTATAGCCATCCATTACTGAATAATGGCATCTCCTTCTCGCGATAAAGAGACATCCTTGACCAATAAAACTGTGCCTTTGCCCGAATAATATCTGCAGAAATCGGAATATCTTTCTCTGCCTGTGAAATCCACTCGTATAGTGCTGCTTCGAGCTCCGGCCAATGTTCACGGCGAATTCGTTTAAGGGAGGTAGGGCATTTAAAGGAGGAATCAAGGAAGGCGTATCGTGGAGAGATGATTTTCTGTACAGAAGATCTGGAAATTGAGCGACTATATCTGCTCTCGAACCAGGATTGAAGGGATTTTAGACTCAGCGATGAATTTGCAGCCTTATACTGCCGCAAATCAATCTTTTGCTCCATTGAGATAGCTTTCCGGGGCGGCATTTTGCACTGTTTTTTTTCTTCTCGTATAACGGAATATATGGAGGCTTTTGCAGCAGCATTCCGGTATACGAATTAGAGAGGGTTTTCCGTACAATTGGTGAGAATGACGTTTTTGGCAACATGGCCGTTCCGCTATACAGAGGATTCCGTTACTAGGGGGTCTGTACTAGCGGGGGGGTTACTGTAATAAATTCCAATTTTAGAGTTTATAAACTATAGTTAATCGGAATATTGTTGGAGACGGGGATGTAGAGGTCAAGCCGATGGTGTACATGGTATAATTTCTTGGAGGATGGATGCTGGGTATGCTCTTTTATCGACTCTGAACAAGAGATCATAAGATTACAGAATCACTATCAGAAAGTGATACATTTGCGATATGGAGTGAACTGATGAAGTTGCAGTCCTTTATCTCTATTTTTATTTTCATCTTAAATCTTTTTTTTATTTTTTATTTTCTTAAGGCCTGCTCTTAGGAGAGAGAGTGTGTGAGTGCTTCTTGACATAGTACCAATCTAGGTAGGCAGGAAGGCAGTGTCCTATAAGAATAAGAAAAGAAATCCAATTATCTGATACTTATCTTCATTATCGCATGCTACTGAATCTAAATCTAGACAGCAATCTAGAAACAAATGCAGATTCGTAGATTCGTTGGATCCGCAGAGTCGTAAAGACGTAAATACGTGGATATGTAATGTACCATCTCATCTCGTCAACTATCGAGTCCCGTCTGTGACGCCATCGCAGACATGTTGCTGGCAGGTGACTCCTCGCCCACAGTCATCTTGGGACCCTTGAACCATTTCCGCGCAAACAAGGCGTAGTACAGGACTGCGCCGCCCCAGAGGGCGCCGTTGATTACTATCGTGTAGTTCATGTTGTCGGCTGCATCAAAATCGTCAGCAGGTGTCCAGGTACACAAATATGATTGATGTAGGCATGGCGAGAGGAGGAACGGGCATATGTCAACTTACGCGACGGATCCGGCCCCGTAGTCGGAAACATAGACAGCACAATCGCAAACAGCAGATACACAATCGCCGTCACAGCAATCGGCTTGCTGAGCCAGCCCGTATAGAACTCCCCTGGATGGAACTTGCCCTGTCGTTCCCCCCACACCAACCGACAGAAGATGGGCGTGCCCCAGGCTAGGTCGTTGCCCGCGACGGCGAGCGAGAACAGCGCGTTCGACGCCGCGTTGTTGATCAGGCACAGCAGTCCCAGGATCGCAGCCATGGTCGCTACGCCCCAGATCATCCGCACCGGCTGGTACCGGATGCGTTTGCTGACGTGCCGGAAGAAGCTTGAAAAGGGCAGGGCACCGTCGCGGGAGAAGGCCCAGCTTTGGCGGGAGGCGGCGATCATCTTGAATCAGTAGGGTTAGTATGTACATATAGCTGAGATTGAGGATGAAAGAGTGTAATAAGAACAAGATTGGAGTATTGGTTACGGGTACTGACCAAGCTCAGCCCCATAAAGAACTGGACAATCGCGACGATGGACATAAAGCCCAGCGCACCGTGTTTGCCGAGAGAATCGTAGTATATCTATTGTTAGGGTTAGACAACGTAGCACGACCTTGAATACAACCCTTCATACCTGAGCCATTGGCTGGCCAAACGACGTGTTTAAGAGGTTGTTCACATTCGTATCCATCACCGCCGCAATCACCGTCAGTGACAGCCATCCCAGCACACCGCACATCCCGCACGACCAGAGGATGCCCAGTGGCACTGCGCGCGAGGCATGTGTAGCCTCTTCGCTCATGTGCACGCACGAGTCGAACGCGCCAATCGTCCAGATGGGCGACAGCCAGGCGATCATGAACGCCCAGCCGGTCGGCCAGGTCGTGAGGTTCTCGACGGTGCCGAAGACGTAGCTGCCGGAGTTGATCGGGACGTTGTGAACCTTGTTGCCGATGGGGAGGGCGATCACGGAGGCGACGACGAGTCCGACGTTGAAGAAGATGCAGGCTGCCTGGATCTTGGGCATGATGCGGCCGAAGAACGTCGCGATCAGGCCGTGAGTCGCGACGCAGGCGACATACGTGCCGTACACGACCGGACGGGACGCTGTCCAGTTGCCGTCGCGAGCGAGGGAGATGAGCGAGAGCAGCATCAAGGCGAAGCCATCTAGTATCAGTCAGAGATGTCACCAGTGTCAACTGTGAGTTGTGTCGGAGGAGACGAACAATCAACCGAGCACAGCCCTCCAACCAAGCCAATGGTATTGCTGTATCCCACTACGAAGCTGAGCGGATTCCGCCATTTTTCCGACGAGAAATAATGCGTCCAGAAGTAGAGGCCGCCTGCAGTGGGCATGGCAGACGCCAGGTCGGCCTGTCGATCATATCAGACTGTCGAACCTGGCAAGATTGTCTGTTTACTTACCATGGCGAGACCAACGATCGAGATGAAGAGACTCGCAGCAAGCCAGCCTAAATGCTCAGTAAT
>NW_027192497.1:0-4458 GCF_041956645.1 Rasamsonia byssochlamydoides | reverse complement strand
CCCCCCCCCCCCCCCAAGTGTTCTCCGGAGATTTCCGACTCACCCAAACCATTCCCACCGGCCCAGCAGGCAACGAAAACGACAGCGTCGACGCAATCGACGGCAGCAGGCCCATGATACTGAAGGCAATGGCGAAGATCTCCAGCGTGGAGTAGTGGCGGCGCAGCTCCTGCTTGTATCCCAGCATCGCTAGAGGAGTCGCCCTTTAGCATTTTGCACTTGATCTAGTCATGGGCAGTTTTGTTGTGCCCACCTAGTAGTTCTGAATCGCCTGCTTTGATGGCATTGCCGTCGCCGTTGCCCTCCTCCATTGTCCCCGATTCTGGTGCAGCAGCCTCCTTGGAGTGACTGCCGTGCTTTTCGGGATCCATGGCAGAAGTCACCAATTCCAATAATTAGAAAACAGAAACAGAAATGAAGAGATCAAGTGTCAGGGTGAGGTCAATGAGGAGCTTGCAGGATCAGACAAGCTGCAGGATGCGTGGCGCGACGTGTCGGGCTGTAGATTATTTTTATGGTCTGGGATTGATCAATGGCTGTGCAACATCCCTTGCAGCACGCAGCCGGCAGCTGAAAAGGGATTGGATGGAGGGATTATTTATTAAACCTCAACCGCAACACAGAAAGAATTAATGGATGAATGAACAAAGGACGGGATGATAAGATATGGCAATGGCGTAGTATGGTGTAACAACGTACTGATAAGAACCTCAGCACCAAGATGCAAGGTGCACGTGCCTGAGGAGTCATGGACTCCGTACCTCTGCCATCAAATGATACTCGAGACTGGACTGGCAATGGATGACCTAAATTGACGCAACTGGTTGGAAGGAAGATAGGAGCTTATCAAGGTGATCAATCCTTTCCCAAAATGGAAGCTGACAGTTCGCCCGCCACTCTTATCGTCGACTTGTCGTGTCTGGTCTGGGATAATTATCTTTCTTCCCCTGTAGACTAGGCTAACAAAGTCAAAGACTGATAAGCGTTTTGGCAGCTGAACTCGTCACTTGTCCCTATCAGCATTGCTATACTACTCCGATACTAGTTTATAAGTTCTCGCCACGAGGCCATTTTCCCGCAAAACCTGGACATCTTACATCTTTATTTCTCAACAAAATTATGTAGTAAAGATATTAGAAAAATATATTCTCAGTTAGCAGATTAGCAAATCCAATTTTTTATATATAGACTTCTGTAATTAAGTTATTATAATCACAAATTCTTTGACCATAAAGTTGGACCAGATTTTCGCAAAATTTTCAACTCTTGAAAATAAATAATTAGAGTACATATTTATTCAATTTTTTTTAAATTTAATAAAACAATGCTAACATATTGAGAGACTAAGCCATAAACTTTTATTTGAAATAATTAATATTATAGGGTTCATTTTTGGATATGACATTTTTAGGAAATAGTGGACTAATTTGATCATCAAATAGTAGCTAATATAGGCTTTAGGTAAAATGTTTTTTATATATAAAAATTCAATTTGACCAATTTTTGTAAAAATATATATTTTAAAACTGCCATTTATATATATGATTTTTTGAATAAATTGAGTCTAAAACACGCAATTTTTGCGGGAAAATTGGTCCGTGACGGGAAGCTATGAAACCTAGCTGCATGACTACACAGAGTTAGATAAAAGGTATGAAGGTTATCGGCGACACAGAATGGGATATGTAGTTATCAGTCCGGTCGATTCATTTATCTATCCTTCCCATTAATTGACATTAATAAATTTCTACATAAGACACTTCGTGCTCGTTTCGTTTCACTGTCCTTGTCCGCCAGGGATGTGTAAGAAAGGCCATGATGTGATCTCTTCCAAATATGGTAACGATGTGAACATCTCATTTCCAAATGGATCTGACAGGTCCATGATGAAAGAATTAAACAAGATACATGTATTAATAGTTCGAGATGACAGAGCTCGCTGACCTCTGACCTAGCAGTATATATTATATGCTCTGGTCTGGTCCGAGACAGTTGATCTCACTAACATGGTACTGACAGTGTTAGGCTCGTTTCAGCTGCGATCACTCCTATTCTCGTTCTTTGTCACAGAGGTCTCTGTCGGAGACGGCGGCGGCGAAAGAGAATCCTGTTTCGAAGCAGCCGGCTCATTCGCATGGCCGTTCGAATCGACAGCAGTCAGCTCGGAAATTGTTCTCGTGTGACGCGAGCCTGCATGGTTCTCGCTCCCGTTCGGCTGCGTCGACAACGACCGCTCTTTCTCCATCTGCGCCTCGATCTCGTTGTAGTCCTGGCCCGGATTGCAGGTCTGGTACCGCATGTGGTTCAGCAGGAAGTAGAACCCCGATGCTAGAAGTGAGCCCAGCAGGGGCCCGACGAAGTAGATCCAGAAGTAGCCCGGGAAGTGGTGGTTGACCACCGCAGGGCCGAGCGAGCGGGCGAAGTTGAGTGATCCACCAGTGTAGTAGATACCTGAATTTACATCAGCTTGGACTTCAGACTGTCTTTTTGTTTTATTCCTCTTTACCACACAGCTCAGTGACGAAGAACGACAGGCCAATTCCCACCGGCGCCAGATAGGTCGCCTTGTGCTTGACGGCTGCCAGCATGATCACGACAAAGACCAGCTGCGTCGTCAGGAACATCTCGATGAACAATCCCCGCGAAATAGAGGTCCCCCCGCCCAGGGTGGTTTCGACATTGAGCGATCCAGGGAACAGACATGACGCCACACCTGCAGCTGCCAGGCCACCCAGGATCTGCGCAATGAACACCAGCACACTTCGCAGAAGAGGCAGTCCTCCGACCAGGTAGAGAGCCAAAGTCACCTTCAGGAGTCAGTTAGGTCTTTTTTTTTTTCGCTTTCAGATATCTAAAGTGACTGCTTACCGACGGATTGAACAATCCACCCGACACCCGATAGAATGCCCAGACGTTCACAGTCAGCGAGAAGCCAAACGACAACGACGCATACAGCAGCGCCGCATGGTTAGGACCTGCCCCCGGCGCCGGCGTTGGCGTGTTGGCAATCTGCGTGCCGGCGAAGGACCAGAAGAGGAAGAGAAAGGTGCCGACGAACTCGCCCAGCATGGCAACGACGTTGTTACGCGTCGTGTCGGCCAGGTTGAGCATTGGCAACTGCAGCTGGCTGCGCTGGCGGCTGACGGACGCCAGCTGGTCGGTCGAGGATCCGGATTGACTCTTCATGATGAAGGGAGTGTAGACTGACTGGATGGTCCTATCCTCTGGAGAAATACCGGGCTGAGAACGACAATTCTCCCCAGCGGGAGGACCGTCTCGTTTATAAATCAGTCTCCTCGGAGTGGATCGTCTTGTCCAGACGGCATGACTTTGATATACTGGAATAATACCGTGTTCATCGTTCGGAATCCGGTACCGAGCGCTATTCCTGAATGTAACTGAGGATCCATCCTGTTTCGCTCCAAATAGGCGGTCTGGCCAGATCAACTAGTTGTAAATCACGCAGCAGCTGACCAGAAGACAAACCTTAGATACGGAGTAGAGCGCAATAACCACAGCTCCAGCTGTAGCTAGAGCTATTTACTTACTACCTACTCCGGTAGCCGACGATGCGGAAACTTCACTGCATCCATCGCAAGGTGGAACTCTTCCTAACGTCTTTGCTCCAGTGCCCCACTGTCTCAGATCATCCATGGTAACCAAGTCTCAAGACTCTCTGTATGGAGATCAAAAGTCAGAGACCTGGTCAACGCGCGTATAGGCGCGTGACTCGGGGTAATAGATGGTAATGTTCACGGAGTAGAAGCGGTGTGTGAGAGACCCGGCCAGGCTTTACGGTTCTTCCCACAGGGCCAGAAAGACCACAATAGTGAAGCGGTCAGACGCCCATGGGCCTGGAACCGCCTATACGATAACTTGATAAGCCTCCTTACACGGTGACTGTTTTTTTTTTCCCCTTTATGTTTCTGTTAGACGGAGCAATGTTCTCCTACCTAAGCACCCAGTTATCAACTTGTCAGATTATTATTGCATGTTCGACCGAGATGAATTAACGTCAATTAAAGTTCCTAAGGGTTGCAGTTTTCTCGACAAGATTAATATTAATCTCGGTATGTTGGGGTATGTTGGTAGTTAGGTCCACTGTACTCTACGTATGTTACTACGTATTTCCGCAAACGGAAATCCTCAACCGTCTCCCCGGGTCGCGGAGATCTATCCGCAAACTATATCCACACACCTAAACTAAGTACTATGTACCTGATTCGTAGACTGACTTATTAGTATCTATGCCGAACTGCAGAGTCATGACGTGTTTGATCTGGTCGATCGGGTCAATGTCGACCAGATGGCGCATAATAGATATATCCGTCCACGTCACAACCACTGGTCCAGAGGAATAGAATAGAACAAAAGCGTCCAACGGGATGAAATCATCTCTTAGAGTGCTTCAATATTAATAGCAAAAAAGGGAATAGAAAATAGGTAAAAAAAAAAGGG
>NW_027192496.1:0-64591 GCF_041956645.1 Rasamsonia byssochlamydoides | reverse complement strand
GGGGGGGGAGGGTGGTAGAGAGGGAACGAACAAGTTGCGAGGGGCGCGTTGGGCGGAAGAGGAAGGCGACAGTCAGGCGGATTCCCAGCCTCTTTTTGTCTCGGCTGTCGTCTCCTCGGGGATCTGGCATGGCAACGGTGGCTGGGGTCACGTGGGCTGTTGGCGTTGCACTTGCTCTTACATAATGGAAATTGATTCCTGAAAAGTCAGGCCTCCTGAATTAGGTCATGTGATGACTGGACAGGTGACTGTATCCCGCGGAATCGGGAGAATAAATATCCGGGGCTAGTCCCGAAATGGGAAGCACTGCCACAATGAGCTGCAGCTCAACGCGTCCTGAACTAACCCAATGGGCGGCTGTATCGGTGCGCCGAAACGGGAGGGCCAGACTCCCCGAACTTTAACTGTACTTCCTGCGCTAGATTAAAGGCTGTAACTGTAGCCGTGGTCAATCGAGTCTCTACTCCTTTTTGGAGAACTGCATGCAGATGATTACGGTTGTTTCCGATCCTAAGTTTGTGTTTGCTGTTTGTGAGCTATCTATATCCCCGCTCCTGGATCCTAGCCTTATCAATTAATTAATTGATGTTGGAGCCAGCTTGCTTCTGACCGTGGCCTCTTGCCAGGCCCATTTTCGTCTGTGCAACCATTTCTCTCGGCATGATCCAGTTTTTGACGTGAATTGACAGCTCCGGGTTTTCCCCCCAGAGCATGAGAAATGTCAAGGTCAGCGACTCCAGCGCTTCCTCTGCACAATGCGCACGTACAAAGACCAAAATCTGCGTCACCAGTGCCCTCAACGCTGCGCAATCACACCTCTTCGGTAAGTCGCGATCAAAATTAGTTTCGAGCTGCTGCTTTGAGTCTCTGTGGTCAGGTGCTGACCGATTGTTCTAGTCTATCACCTCTGCCTACTCCCTTCTCGAGCCACAAGAGGTCGCTGAGCGCCTGAATACCTCCCTCACCCATGGCCTCTCTCCGGCTGAGGCTGAAGTCCGATTGTTGCGAGATGGGCCCAATGAGCTCCCGCACGAGGACCCGGAGCCATTGTGGCTGCGGTTCTTGAAACAGTTCAAGGAAACACTGATCTTGCTTTTATTGGCGTCTGCGGGGATCTCCTTTTTCATGGGCAATTACGACGATGCCATAAGCATTACTCTTGCCGTGACCATTGTGGTCACAGTAGGATTTGTCCAGGAATACCGGTCCGAAAAGTCGCTCGAAGCGTTAAACCGCCTCGTTCCTCATTATGCACATTTGATTCGCGATGTCCCTACCGAGAATGGCAAAGATTACAAGACGCCCAGGAGCGCAGCTGCAGTCAACGACTATGAGATGCAGGAATTGAAACCAGGTAACCTGACCCCCGTTTCAGCTGCTCTCAAAGCCTCGACCACGGTGCCGGCAGGCCAACTGGTACCGGGTGACTTGGTGCTGTTTTCTACGGGTGACCGGATTCCGGCCGATATTCGGATTACTGCTGCCACAGATTTGTCCATCGACGAATCGAACTTGACGGGAGAGAATGAGCCTGTCGTGAAGTACGCAGATGCCCTCCGGGGCGTCGCCGCCGCTGCGAAAAAGGAGATCACTCCTCCCGACTCACCGCTCTATGAGACTTCGGCAGCGGGCACAGTCGGAGCAGATGTCCGTTTGAATGAGCAGCACAACATCGCCTTCATGGGGACCTTGGTGCGTTCCGGATATGGGCAGGGCATTGTAATTGCTACCGGCCAAAATACGGAGTTTGGTAGCATCTCCGCCTCGCTACAGGAGATTGAGAGCCCTCGAACTCCTCTCCAGCTCTCCATGGATCGACTAGGCCAGGAGCTGAGCTATGTCTCATTTGGGGTAATCGGCTTAATCGTCATCATTGGGCTCTTACAAGGGCGGAAGATCCTGGAGATGTTCACAATTGGCGTGTCCCTGGCGGTGGCTGCTATCCCAGAGGGTCTCCCCATCATCGTCACTGTTACTCTCGCCCTGGGTGTCCTCCGCATGGCGAAGAGAGGTGCCATCATGAGGAGACTCCCGAGTGTCGAGACTTTGGGCTCAGTCAATGTGGTGTGCAGTGATAAGACTGGCACGCTAACGATGAATCACATGACGGTCACCAAGATGTGGCATTTCGACTGTCCCGAGCCGTTCGAAGTCCATACCGACAGTGCATCACTGACCCCCAGTCCTGCTGCGCGTAGAATTCTCCGGGTGGGCAACATTGCGAACAATGCACGGCTGTCGCGACTTCACGCCAACTCTCCTGCGAGCGCCTCCTCTGCCGCTGTGCTGTCCTCGACGGTTGATAGCTCCTCAGAGTCGATCAAAAGCAGATGGGTTGGCCAACCCACCGACGTTGCCATCCTTGACCTCCTGGATGCCTTTGGAGAGGACGACGTTCGGGATCGGATCAGTGCTCGCGTCGCAGAAACCCCGTTCAGTTCGGAGAGGAAGTGGATGGGTGTCATCATCGGCGGAGGCGCGTCGGGCGACAGCGATATGGCCTACATCAAAGGTGCTTTGGAACAGGTTCTCATCCGGTGTGACACTTACCTGACCAAAGACGGTCGCGAGGTGATTCTGGACGAGCCCAGACGGAAGGCTGCCAGACAGGCGGCCGAGCAAATGGCATCGGAAGGACTCCGGGTCCTAGCATTTGCTAGCGGACCAGTAAGAGAATCAGGTAGGAGTCATCGGAGAGTAGGGAGTCGAAGTGCTACGTCTTCTCCGCAGCTAGGTCAGGCTGAGGATGACAGCCGATTTAGTGGTCTCGTTTTCGCTGGGTTAGTTGGCATGAACGACCCTCCACGAAAGGACGTTCACAAGTCCATCCGTCGGCTCATGGCTGGCGGAGTGAAGGTGATCATGATCACGGGTGATGCGGAATCCACGGCGGTTGCAATTGCGAGAAAACTGGGCATGCCTATCAACGACTCTCCGGGAGGGCATGCTGTCCTGCGAGGAGATCAGATTGATCACATGAGCACGAGTGAGCTTGCGGAGGCGATCTCGACGACTACCATCTTTGCCCGCACCAGTCCAGAGCACAAGATGAAGATTGTGCGTGCTCTCCAGTCGCGTGGAGACGTTGTAGCCATGACTGGAGATGGCGTCAACGATGCTCCTGCTTTGAAGAAAGCGGATATTGGAATCTCCATGGGCAAGCTAGGCACAGATGTTGCGAAAGAGGCCGCCGACATGATCTTGACGGATGACGACTTCTCGACGATCCTGAGAGCGATCGAGCAGGGGAAAGGCATTTTCTACAACATTCAGAACTTCATCACTTTCCAGCTTAGCACCAGTGTGGCAGCTCTGAGCCTGGTCCTGCTGAGCACGATTCTCGGATTCAAGAATCCGCTCAATGCAATGCAAATTTTGTGGATCAGTAGGTGATCACCGAGTGGGGTTTCATTTTATAAACATGTTGACTAACTGTCACCAACAGACATCCTCATGGACGGTCCGCCGGCGCAATCCCTGGGTGTCGAGCCTGTCGATCCGTCCGTCATGACCCGACCACCGCGGTCGAAGACAGCTCGGGTCCTCACCAAACCGCTCATCAAGCGGGTGCTGACGTCCGCGCTAATCATCATGCTCGGCACGTTGCTTGTCTACGTCCACGAAATGGGTGATGTTGACGACGTGGACAACCCCGGCAAGCGCTCGCGCATCGTCACCGCTCACGACACGACCATGACATTCACCTGCTTCGTGCTCTTCGACATGTTCAACGCCCTGACATGCCGCAGCGAGGGCAAGTCCGTCCTGCGCGGCGAACTGCCGCTGTTCGGAAATAAGATGTTCAACTACGCTGTGCTGGGCTCCCTGATGGGCCAGGCATGCGTCATCTACCTGCCCTTCCTGCAGCGCATCTTCCAAACCGAGGCCCTCGGCGCGGGGGACCTGTTCAAACTCGTGTGCATTTCCAGCATGGTCTTTTGGGTCGACGAGGGGAGGAAGTATCTCAATGCACTTAAGCGACGACGGGGAGTTGGCGCGGGTTACAGTGCCAATGTTTGAGTTGGTTTTTCTGTTCTTTCTCGTTTGTTTGTTATGACATAGACGAACTACCTCTTTGGCTGTCTGTTGAGTATTGCGTTTGCCTATGCCCATGCTTTTGCTTTTTGCCTGTATGTCTCTGTCTGTATGCTGTGCTTCCAAAAGAATTCCCCTGTGTCTGTCTGTATCGTATCTGTATCCGTATCTGCGTCTCGTTTTGTTTTGTTTTGTTTCTCCGTTTTCTTTGGATATATTTTTTTTTGTTTCTTCTCTCTGGCTGGATATCTCCGAGTGACTGACTTACTGACTGATTACCCACCCTTCTTTTCCAAGGGTCCGCGCTTTCTGGCTTATTCTATAAACTTTCTGCTATTAACTAACAAACATATACCATTATTCCCCTCATCGTCATTAATCAACCATCCTTATCATTATCAATCATATTCATTTTATTTGTCATCTCATTACCTGTCCTTTTTTCTCCCCTTGATCTTGATTGGATATCTCTTGCTTGCCGTTCTGTGCTGTCCGTGCTTTACTTAGTTCCGTGCTTTATCTGAAGCATAGATAGACAAAAAGCACAAGACAGCAAGCATAGGAATACGAATAGGATAAGAAGATAGGATTATAGGAATAGATAGGATAATAAGACGATAGATAGGATAGGATAAGAGGATCGACCGGGTGGACCTATGGAACTGTGGACCTACCCTCTACGGAGTAATACTCTGTAGATTCTAAGAGAGGGATAATCGCATGCTGTGGGGGTGCCACAGCACGCGCTATTAAATAATAGACCACGCGACTATACCATACTTACTTTATTTGTTTGTTCTATCTATTATTTAGATTATTAGATTCCTATCTATGAATGAAACGAATGAATTAGAATTAGAATACCAGGGTTCCTCTTTTTTTGGTCTATCTCTTTTTTTTTTCTGGATGGTGACGATCAGGAAAACTATACTCTGTACTGTGCGCGAAGGAAGGGATCAAATTAAATTAATCTGAAGGTATCATCATCGCTTTCTTTCTTTCCCTGTCTATGTACATAAACATGTAGACATACATACATTACATACCGTGTGTATGTAAATAAAATGAAATGCAAGAAAGACAAAAAAAAAACAAGCAAACCAACAAGAAAGCAAGCAAAACCATATCCGTGTCACGACCACCCACGTTTTGAAAAATTGAGCCCGTAGACAGACATGCAACACGATCATCCCGTGAAAAGATTACAGCTCTAAAAAGGCAGGAAAAAGGGGGTAAAAAGGTACAGATTGGAAAGAAACAGTCCCACACCAGGCTAGATCAAATCGGAGAAGATGGGTATGCGATAGAGGCGAGGATAACAAGGCTAACGGGAGGTAGAAGAGGGGAAGAGGTCGGGTTAAAGGAGATAAGGAGGAGGAAGGAGGAGGAAGGAGGAAATAGTGGTCATAAGGTAGTGCTGGCCGAGTCATCAGGGACGTGAAAAAGGGGGGGAAACAGTGCCATCCAGCTAAGTCAAGCCACAGAAAGTCCCTGCCCAGAAAGACAAATGAAAACGAATAAAACGCCATGCAAGAAAAATAGTCGAAACAAGAGCCAGCCTATGCTGTCTTCTCTTCGTCCACTACGGCTTTGCCTTCGCCGGCCGAGCGATGTTCGGCCACCGCTCGCGGCGTTGATTGCATTTCAGCCGGTTGGCCGTGGCTTTCGTCGTCGTCTTCACTGTGCTTGCTGGCTCCTTCTGGAGTATGGCCCTCCAGCATCTCACTGTGCGCTCCAATGCCATACCGATCCGCGTGGGGGATCTCGTGGCCGTCTTCCAGTTGGGCCGTCTTCTGCGGCGTCCAGGCCAGGTAATCTCTCCGGACTTCCACGTAATCGTACGCGAACTCGCCTAGCTGGTCATCGTCCATACCCAGTAGTTCGGCTTCTTCAGATGCCCTCAGCTTCAAGCCGGGGGTCAAGTTGATGACGTACGCAATGATCGCAGACATCACGAAAGCATAACCGCAGGTAGCGACGACGTAGGCAATTTGGATGTATAATTGACGGTAGTTGTGGATGAGCCATCCGCCCACCTTCGTTCCTGTGGTCGGATTCTCCGCACCGACGTTGACACCATCGAGGCCGACAATAGCGTCCGTACCGAAAAAGGCGTTGAAAATCAGCCCGATAATTCCGGCAACACCGTGCTCAGCAAACACATCCATCGAGTCGTCAATCCGAATCCAATATTTCACTGTGAAACGAGTCAATTAGTCGAATCTCCTCATCCTCCTCGTTCGAGGTAGCCATACCTTTAGTAGCATAGTTGCACACGACTCCCGTAACAACCCCCAGCACAACGCTCCCCCAAGGGGTGATAAAACCAGACGCCGGCGTTGCAGCCACCAGACCAGAGATCGTGCCCGAACACCAACCGACCATCGACCACTTTCTTGCCAATCGCCAGTCGAGGAGCACCCATGCAATGGCCGCGAAACTAGCAGCCAAGTTCGAGTTCCAGCACGCCATGGTCGCGCGCAGATTGGCACCGAAGGCGGAGCCACCGTTGAAACCCAACCATCCGAACCACAGGAAGACCGTACCCAACAGGATCAGCGACACGTTGTGCGGGCGGAAGTTCAGCATCATTCGCTCCTGGCGACGACCCAGGACCATTGAATACGCGAGAGCCGACAGACCGGAGCCGATCTCGACAGGGCCACCTCCAGCATAGTCCATGACCCCGTATTTGTATCCCCAGCCATTGACGTTCCAGGCCCAGCAGGCCAGAGGACAGTAGACTATCGTCGCCCAGATGAAGGTGAACACCATCGCGGGTAAGAGACGGCCTCGTTCGGCAACGGCACCCATAACAATCGCAGCGGTGACAGCGCAGAATTGCATCTGAGAATGGTCAGGCGAGGAAAGTGCAGGAATCGGGGGGAAAGAGGAAAATACCTGATAGAAGGAATAGAGCAATCCTGGGACAAGAGGGGAACCGGGGCTGGGGGCACCTAGGGTATTCATCAGGCCGAAATAATGCAGATCTCCAATAAATCCATTTGTTGCAGTTGGCGAGAAGGCCAGGGAATAACCCCAGAAGTACCACTGAAAAATAACGACCGACATGGAGCCCATACATGCCCAAATCATGCTCAGGGCGGATTTTCGGCGGGCCAGACCGGAGTAGAGGAACCCTAGACCAGGAACCATGACCAGCACCATGGCAGAGGCCACAATGATGTAGGCCTGGTCACCGGACTGATACCATTTGTTCAGATTCTCCGTGTCTATGTCAAGTCAGCTATTTTTGCTTCCTCGCTACGAGGCATCTCATTGCTTCACATACGTGAATTACCCCCGAGTTCTGGGTTGGTTGATAGGGCGTAATTGGAGGGAGCACCCGTCCAATTGTACGAGGCATAATCAGGCGCATACGGCGCCGTGCCAGCAAATGACGACATGGCTGAGAATGATTCAGTGTTGCTTCTTCTTCTTTTTCTTCTTCCTCTTTTTTCTTTTTTTTTCCGAGTGAAGCTTCTGGGCACGTGAGAGAGCGAGAGAAAGAGGACGGGAAAAAATTAGCGTGAAGTACCGGTACTATGCAAAAACAAGGGTATCACAATAAAAACTAATATGGCACATGAATTGAACTGCAGCAAAGCAAAAACGGAGGCACCTTTCAATCACGTCTCCAGGAGTCTGGAGAGGATGACTGTCAGGAACCAGTTGGAGGTCGGAGCAATGGAATGGCCTGTGGAGGCTGTAGGAGAGTATATATTCTGGAAAGGCCTGGGGTGGGTCGGAGCGATACGGGAGAGCCGTGAGGACGCGCGGAATCAATGGTTGACGCTACTGATTTGCGTTTGCAATGGGAACGAGTCAAGGAAGTCTGCAGAGATAGACAAGACCCTCCGGAGTCCACCAGCTAAGCCCGACCGAAACGAAGGCGCAACGGGCGGCAAACCACCGTCGAAAGGGCGCCTCGATCGAGTGGGGATCTGGAGCCGCGACTAGGGACCATCCACGCCGGGATTCGAGACACCAGCGGATGTCCGAGAACCAGGACAATTGAATTGAATTGGCTCACGCGACTAGTTGCAACTTGTCGGGGAGAGGAGAAGAAAGAAATGTCGAAGAAGAGAACTGTGTTCGTTCCCAGTAGCACAATTACCTATGGGAAGGGGGAGAAAACCACAACCGCGAAAAAAAGGGGAAAAAAGAAAGGGAAAAAAAAAAGGAACTCCCGATTAAACCAGCCGAATCTGGTCCGAGATTACTGGTCGGGCACAAATTACCCGGAGCCTGAAGGGAGAGCGAAGATTGACTGGAAACTAAGCTGATAAGAAAACGGGGGGCCTCACGCCGGGGAGAGTAAGTAGCGTGTGGGACACGAGATGCCGAGGAGACCAAAGAGAAAGAGATAGGCCAGGGACGGCAGATGGCAGCATGCACGTCAGGTAGATGGACTGCATGAATCAGTCCATCGTCCGCGTGAGACTGGACGAGCGAGAGAGAAACGGGTTAGGAAATTGCCAGCCTTGGAAGACCAGCAGAAACGGCAGCACGAGGGAGCATCATCGGCCGTCACTGTCAACATCATCACGAACCAGAGCCGTGAACGCAGCCGGCCGCGGGTTCTCGGGCGTGGCAAAGACCTGAACTTTTTTTTTAGTTTCTTGCTTCAGGTCGGAGCAGGATCGGACGGAGGAGCCGTCTAGTAGTGCGTCGATCCAGGGCTCCGACTTCAGAAAAACTCAAAAAAAGTGTTAGCGTCACCGCCTTCCGGAGCCGCCAAGACCGGCCGCCATCTCTGTTTTCGTTCACCAGGGAAACCGCGGAAAGCAGAAATTCAACAGGCACCAGTAAGGACTCATCGGAGACACGAAATATAACAATCAGGAATATAAGATGCCAGCAACGCCATGTTTTGTCAACGATTGCTCCTGAACGATTGCTCCTGAACGATTGCTCCTGAACGATTGCTCCTTTGGGGAACTACCCCGTTTCCGTGGATGGAAATCATGGAGGGAACTCAAGCCACGCCGCTGGACGGGGAAAACAATTCCAGGAAACAGGCAGAAACGAAAAGGTGCAAAACTTGGACTGGAAGGAAATCTTGCTGTAACCATCTTGCAGCACCGTCGAGAGATTCAGAGAGCATGCCCAGTGGGAGACCATGAACAATCATGCCGCGTCCCAAGGCTGTGTGATAGTCATCTCTGCGGAGAGCTTCGATCACCTAGGTGGTTTCTCGATCCTCACGCTCTCAAAGAGCTGGCGGGCGTCAGAGCCTTTACATATCTTGCAGGAATTCTCTCTGCGGACTGCTATCAGTGCTTGATCCTACACAATGCTACACCCTTATCCTGGTCGCTATCTCTCTCTCTCTCTCTCTCAGTCTCATTATCTCGAGGACAGCTGTGCCATATGGTTATCTCTGCGTTCAGCAGCAGTTTCATTTCCAGATCGCTATGGCGGCCACCTGGCTGCTGGACATGGCCGGACGCAGTAGCAATTGGATGAAAGCTGTTGTCCACAGAACCCGCCCATTGGCTGTAGATAAAACCCCTGTCGCCACCCTGGTCCGGTGGGGCTCCCTGCAGCCTTAGCTTCGAGGCGCGACCGCCGCATCGGGTATGGCGCCTCTGTCAACCGTGTTTCAGGGTCGCATGGCCATTGGCCGCAGATAAGGGTCTTTTGGGGCCTTCTGATTGGCCGGAGGAAGAGGGATTATTCACACGGCTGCGAAATGTCTTGTGCCTGCTGATAAGGCAACGCAGGATCCAATGCTTCCCCAGAGCCGGCTCTCCAGGTTCCTTCCTCCATCCGGAGTTGACGAGAAGATCCTTCGGGCGTTTCAGGGACGATATCGGCAACTGCGAGGCAGCTCTAAGGCAACTCCCTATCTAGGAAGGACTATACATTATCCTTTTTTGTGAAGTTCGTCCGGACACCCGATGGATGGAGAATAACAGTGAACTCTCACCTGGCGTACGACAGGCTGCAGAATGCAATGTCCTGCAATACTCGTACACTCTCCGTAGGATCCATGGATGGAATCGATGAAGATGCTGCAGATACGGTGATAACCTCACCTGACCAATCAGGGAGCAGATAATTCTGCTTTCCAGATACGGAACCTACCAATGACAACCTTATTCGGGCGAGTACAAGACCTCAGGCATGTTCCAATTCAATGATCCCTCTGGTTACACCACGTCATGTCCGCAAACGTCGTTCAGTGCCTGAGGCACTGCACCTGCAGACACCTGACAGGCGTGGTACAAGGTATCAAATCTGGAGTATTACAGAGCACAAAGATCCAACCCAAAACGAACATCATCAGATCGGACTACAATGCACTCGAGATCAGGATCAACGCAGTATTGAGCTGGTCGAGATATGGTATGTATGAAAGGTCTGACTGCCAGCATGTAGTCGTATTTTTGTGCTTTGTTTTCGATTACACAGTACTTGGGCAGTACCTATCTCCCTGCCGACTTACTTCCACCGCAGCTTCAAATAGATAAAGTGCCCTGTTAAAGGTGCATCGCGAGAATCCTTAATGCCTCCTTCGTCGCCCTGCTCAAATTGTCCACTATCCGAGCCTCTTCTTCCGTCTCCACGTTATCAAAGCTGGTTTGCGATGGCCTCTCGCTTCTTAATCCCTTGAGGATATACGGAGAGAATGCAGCCACAAGGTTACCGACGACTGCTTTCGCATAGGCTTCGCTGATGGCTTCTGCATCGGCAGGTCTCTCACCTTGTGGAAGAGTGTACACCGCTGGATGGACGACTGTCTTCTCAAAACACGCCTCCACCGCCCACTTGTCCTGACCGGTTCTAGTTCCAGAACCTGGGTCAGCTCGTCTCTGGACCATTCGTGGATCGGGGGATTGATGGAGGCGTCCGCTGCAGGCAACTGGCCCGAGTGGACCAGACTGGTGAGGGCGGACATCAGAGCTCTGACGACAGCTTCGAGCAGCGAGGGCGCAGACAAATGCTCCTCCGGGGCGGATTTCCCATTCCCGCAGAGCCAGGAACCTCAACAAATCCCCGCGGGCCATAGCAGCCGAACGCGCGAGACGGTTCGCTTTCCATTGCCTCAAGTCCTTCATCGGGTCTGCCGATGGGAGCTCATGCTCGAGGTAGTTGACGCTGGTCCATACAAATCCCACGTTGGCGAACTGGTTGGGCACGACGCGCTCGTAGAAGCTTCGAGGAGCCATCAACGGATACACCTGGATGGCGCCATTGACTCAGTTGGCCGTAGTGGTTGTGGACGGTTCGTGCCCGGCTAGAGAAATCGTTGATGGGGTGTCATCAAATAGGATGGAGGCGGTGGAATTGGCAGGGAGAGTGGACAGAAGCTTCACGAGGGGTGCGATCCTATCAGTCAGTATTTGCTACTCTACTCCGTACAATGACGCGGAACGCACGAATTTGCTCCCTGCGAGCAGCAGTAATCCACCACATTGACCGAAGTGGCTGGCAGCCATCAGCATGATGATGAAGTGTGGACATAACTCATCCATCTGCCCCGGTCTTCGACTTTATCACCAACTTACCATGCGACAGATCCGGAATCAAGTCCAGAGCAGGTTTGATCGCCTGTCGTTGCATACTGGAATTGGCATTGTAGTAGCCGCTTCCCCGCATAGCAATCTCATTCTTCCTGAGGGGATCAGGAGCAGCCATCATAATTGGAATTATATCTTTCTTTACAATACAGGTCAGCGAAGTCTCCAGCCTGTCCCAGATCAGACGAACATCAAGCAAGCAGGGACATGCAGAAGACATGTACAGTACAGTAGTACTGTACTCCGTACCAAGACCTGACTACACTGCTGACAAACTATTCTTCCAGAGTGCAGACATTAGCCTGTAGTGATTGAGTGATCACATGATTTATGTAATTGTTTAAGATCCATTGAATTGGAACGTCGTCTGCTGTCAGTTACGTAAGTTATCCAATCAACTTCCCTTCTCCAAATACGGATAGACTAGTACAGTGTACTAAATAAAGAAATATATGAAATCATTGATTGTTGTCCTATGACAGAAATCAGAGTAACCATGTTAATTAGATATAGTTACCTAGATAGCAAGGTGATTCTGTATTCTATTTTATCTATAAGCATGTTACAGACAGCTGCAGCTACCAGGTAGTGTAGTATTCTATAACCTAAAACAATTAACTAACTATGTATTTTCCTGGATTTTCCACCAAAAAAAAAGGACGAACAATAACAGCTAACTTGGTATCAACAGGGTATCAACAGGAGTATTCTTAACGTTGATTGACCACTGTACATAGTAGAGTAGTGCTGCTGCTGCAGTGGAATTATTATCCCGCTGATAAAGAGGTATTCTTATCCTTACCTATCCCCCACATTTAAATCCAAACAAGCAGGGGTTGTTTGTTCCCTTACGTTAGGTAAACTACTATACATACTTCTTACTGGCTGGGTAGGTAGTATAGATGTCTTCAAATTATTTACAGGATTGCAAGTCCTGTTATTCTTTATCCTTTATTTATTCTTTTCTTTATTTAGTGGTGGTATTATATTATCTCTTTATTTTTTTCCCCTTCTTTTTTTATAATATGATTACAGGCAGAAAGGGGAAAACGGAACAATAATAATGTTACTCGTAACGTATCTCTGCTTGCTTACGTCGATCGGGTTGGATGAACGAGTAGTGGAAGGAGATACGAGATTTCCACAGCTCCTGGAAAAGGAAAAAAAAATAGAAATGGAAATGGAAAGCACAATGGCAAATGGTTACGACAACGGCAATTGTCTTCGTCTCTGCGGAGACCAGTCCAACATATCCTGATATCACGCATATAGAAACGTTCCTACAAGCCTTGCAGAGGTCTCGCTTCGCTTCGCTTGACTGAGAAAAAAAATCCTTGGTCTACATACATAATGGATGGAAGGGAAACTTTTGCTCCTGGGGGGCGTACCTACCTATAGTAGGTAGGTATGATTTTTTTTATTATCTACTTTCTAGGTGGGCTCCCTATATATTCTCCTTGCTATAGTTCTTGCTATATTATATCCCTTACCAGTATCTGTCTCCCTCACTGATGCGTAACCCTTATATAGCCTAATATAGAATTTCTTACTAATAGTGGATATAGTCCTTTTGCCATATATATCTTGCTAATAATAGGAGCTAATTACGCAGACCTCATGAACCCGGTGTATGTATTAGTGTAGGATGCTTATGTATGCTGCTTTTTCAGCCATGTGATAATGTGTACACTGTACGTATGTATGTACAAACGGAAAAATAAATGTTTTATTTATAGTATAGGGAGGGAATATATATTAGTATAAAATTATTAGAATAGCCTATCTAGTAAATACTTGCTCTGGTTTTTTCCTTAAGCCAATCTACAGTAATATAATTGATAATATAGGGATTTTTTTACATAACTCTTTGGAATTATATTAGCCATGAGATCTCAATCTCAGCCAATCTTTTGTGTTGTTTTTCAATGAGTTTCTGCTATCACTCAGATTGCACTATTACATATATTTGCAGCTCATCATCGGTATATTAAAAGGGGGAAGAAAGAAAAGAATCCGTCTAGAATCCATTCTTGAGCTCATTATGAATACGTCTACTCTACAGAGATGATTTCTTTCCTAGATGTGGAAATACATGATCCAGTCCTCCATCTCCTCCTCCGCCGTCCCCGTCCTCTACAGGCCGCAGAATCTTGTCTTTTTCTTCCTTTTCCTTTTCTTCCTTTTCTTCTTCTTCACGCTTAACTTCACCAGTCGGCTCTTCTTGGGCAGACGTCACCCCGCACGCTCCACGGGAAGTCTCTGCCGCTTCAGCCTCTTCAAGAGCCTGGCTCTTGGCAGCCTGCTTGGCCAGTTGCTGGCGTACACGCTCCTGATAAGCGGCCGACAAGCTGAGGGTTCGATCAACCTCCTCGGTCAGACGGTCCACCTCGGCCTGCAATCTCTCTTCTCGAGTCTGCAATGGGGCATTCTCTTCCTCCCGCGCTTTCTTGTCCGGGTTAGTCTTCTCCCAGAGGGCTTCCAGCTCGTCCAGCCACCCAAGCGCCTTGGCCAATTTCCGTACGCCGGCGTCACAGTCACCCAAGAGCAGAACATCGTCCGTGCGTGATCCGAGACCACCAACCCGCTCCAGGTTGATGAGCAGGCGGGGCGTTTCCTCCCGACAGATCCCGGGGAGGCTCGCGAATGGCTGGACTGTTAGACTTGTGCCCATTACAATGCACAGGTCCGCCTCCGCAGGGAGCTGGCGGTTCAAGAAAAACTCCTCAGGGAGAGCCTCGCCAAAGAAGACGATGTCCGGTTTGACAAGACCATTGCATTGAGGCGTCACGCAGTGCGGTATCTCGCCTTTCTCCACTGCTTGCTTCATCAGATCATGCGGGTAGTAGCTCTTGCAGTCGATGCAATGCTGCGAGGCGAAGCTCCCGTGGGCGTCCACGATCATCTCTCCCGGTAGGCCGGCCTCCCGCTCTAGGCAGTCGACGTTCTGGGTAAAGAGCTTCAGTAAGCGGCCCTTCTCGTGGAGCAGTCGGATGAACGAGTGCGCAATGGTGGGGCGATACCGCCCGGGGTAGAGTTCGCGAGCGAGCGCATAGAAGGGCCGTGGGTTGTCGCGAAAGAAGCTGATGTCAAACACGGCTTCCGGGTTCGGGAGATCGAGATGCGCCAGATTGGAGTAGAGGCCTGTTTCTGGGGAGCGGAAATCGGGGATACCTGCAGAGGTGCTGACGCCCGCCCCTATCTGAAGTTCACTTTTAGTACGGAGTACTGCAATCAAATACAGCGCTGGATCGGAATCCATTTCACCGAAGGCCGGGGAATCCTACCATGACAACAATCTTGCGGACATCTTTCTCTAGTATATACTTGGCAAGCGACTCCACATCCCGGCGCTCCAGCACGCGGGGAGGGGTATTCTCATCCACCGGCGTGGAGGATTCGTTGCCCATCTTGGCCCGTGGACGGCCAAATTTGGGCCGCGAGTGTCTGGGACGGCGACGGCGACCTATGTTGAAGAGCTGAGAGAAGAAGCAGATGGCTCGCGACACGTTGGTAGCAAACAGCTTATCTCTGCATGTGCAGGTAATGTGGCATGCTTTTTCCAGAAATTGCGAAGAATGCATTGGATGGCGGAGACCAATACGTCAGACTGCACTGTCTCCGCAGCCAGTCCCAATCTGGTAAAGCGTGTGTCAGTTATCGATCGGTATCAACACGTGAAATATCAACACGTGAATGTCCTCACATTCATTTCTTGTCCTTTGCCTCATATCTAGTTATGTTCTGCATTCTTTTTATTAGTTATTTTAAATTGGCCAGTTTAAATACTTTTTAAATTGTGCTGTATTTCACCACACTTCTTATTTGAAGTTGCAGGCTACTGGCCTTGCAGGAGTCTCTAATAGCGGGAAAAAAGAACAAAAAGTCACCCAGAGTTTGTATCTCCAGTATCTCTATGACGATAGAAAGAAAGTAAAACCGAATTGAAGTACACAGGCTGAGATAACCAAGTGAGAGAGCACGTGTCCTGTTCGTCTGACACAAATACCACAACATCCATACAACCCTCAACAGAACCTGGGGCCCCTAGCTTAGTGCATAAAGCACCTGCCTGTACCCCTTTCAAAAATCTCTTGTTCAGCTGGGGGTCCCGGGTTCGAGACGCGCTGTCGTCAGTAAAATCCCTGCCTGCCTCGAGTGGGAGGGGTTTTCGTAGCACCCCTTAGTCAGCTGAAAGCTGAGGGGTGTGAGCTTTTTGCTCTTGGATTTTTTTTTTGCGTCTTCTTTTTTCTCCCTCAATATGTTAATATCCGCTGTCTTCCTTCTCGTTGCTTAAAAGAAGAGCTATACAGATTTGAATTGTATATCTTCAGCGATCACCAAATACGATATGCTGCTATGTTGTAGATACTGACCGCCTTCGCCATACACCAATGGGCTTCCCGTTACTAAGCGCCCCATCTGCGGCATGCCAGATTACTTCCGCAACCTGTCAACATCCTACCCCGCGACATCCGCCAGTCCAGGAGGAGGAAATGTCCAAGGTAAACGGTGTCAATGGCCATGTTGAACCCTCCTCGCCCGTCGCCGGCGCATCTCCACCCGACATCTTCAACGCCAGCTCCGTCGCCGAGATCAAGGCAGCCCTCTCCTACCTCCAGGACCAGGAGGCCGCCGTAACGGCTCGTCTCGATGCTCTCGTCGCCTCGCAGAAGGACTTTTCGCGAGAACTCGCCCGTCTGGATCTGCTGCGCGCGCATCTCAGTTCCCAGGCCAGTACGACGCGAACGATCAGCCATGGCATGCTCTCCGGCGCTGCAGCGACCGCGGACCGCATCTCGAGCGCTGTGCGAAAGCTCGACCTCGAACAGGCCAGGGTGAAGGCGACGTTGGAGGTGGTCGAGCAGGTGGCAGAGCTGAAGGCGTGTGTTCTGGGCGTGACCGGTTCCATGGAGGGCCCGCAGGACTGGGAGACGGCGGCCAGCTATCTGAACCGGGCATCCAAGATCCCTCCGGAGGTGGTCAATGGCGTATTCGCTGCCCAGATCGTGCCCACAGCAGAGGTTCCGGATCCTCCCAATGTGACGCTCAACAACGCGGCCGAGTCACTCTGCGGACTGTTCCTGCGAGAGTTCGACAAGGCGGTTAAAGAGAACAACGGTGCCAAAATTACCCGATTTTTCAAGCTCTTCCCGCTCATCGGCAGGTCGGAGGTCGGTCTGGATGTGTACGGACGGTACGTGTGTCAAGGAGTGGCCTCTCGGGCGCGCTCAAACCTCAATGCGGGGACTGGAGGAGCGCAGGGCAAGGATGGCTTTTTCTACGCGAATGCCCTCACCAAGCTGTTTGAACATATCGCACAGATTATCGATGGACATGGGGGACTAGTGGAGCGGCACTACGGTACTGGCAAGATGACGAGGGTCATCGAGCGGTTACAGGTGGAGGCGGATGTCCAGGGTGGCATCATTATCGACACGTGGAGTGATGAACGAAATGTCGATCGCAAGTTAACGGACATCAAATCCTACGCCTTTACATTCCTGGTTCAGAGCTTTCTTCCTGCACAGCGTGGCGGCGGGACCCCTCGTACAGGCTCGCCAGCGAGCAAAGATGGCTCCCAAGGAGCGCCAGCTGAAGACGAGGGCGTCGACATGAAGGAGGTGGATGCAATTCTGAATGAAATGGCGGTCATGTTGGGACGGTGGTCTCTTTACTCTCGGTTCTTGGGCGACAAGTGCAGGGTGTGTGGCTTAACCCCCTTCCGTACATGCTGGTGCTGATCAAAGGAACAGTCTCCTGAAGAAAACGGGGATCTTGAGGCTCCTCTGACACTGCCGGACTTCCTGGTGGAGTCGTCCCTGGCGAAGAAGATTAACGATCGGTTGATCACGCCGTTCAACACGATGACCACCTTCTTCTTACGCCGCTCTGTGGAGAAGGCGTTCCAGCTGGATGAGCAGCCATCGGGTCTAACGTTGAATCCGCACAAGCCGCTCAATGCGGAGCCTCCTCACATCACATCTGCCGTGGACGACATCATGTATATAGTCAACAAGGTCCTCCAGCAGTCCATTGGGACGTCTCAGAGGGCTGTGGTGACCAGTGTTGTACCAACCTTATCCCGGGTACTGGGGTCCGACTTCATCGGCATGATACAGCGGAAGATGCGAGACGAATACTACCCCAAGCCGCCCGTTCAGGGTGCTCAACCGCCTGAGCAGACGGTGATTGCCTTTCTCGTTTTGATAAACAACTTGGATGTTGCTGTCGACTACATTCGCCGGATAGTACAGGGACATGTGGAGAAGAAGTCAGGCGCGGACGGCGGGGAAGATAGCGGACTGCAGGCACTGTTCCCGCTGTCGAACGACGCTGAGGTCGTTGCTCAGGCACTGCAATCTCTATCCACATCGTTCGAGTCCAAGGCGAACGACCTGCTCTCGGACGGCATTCAAGTCGTCTTCAACAATGTCGTGAAGAATCGTCTACGACCGATCCTGGCAGATGCCTTCAGAGATATTGAATACCAACCGCGGGATCACAACGACCCTACAAGTACGTATCAAAGCTACGATCCGGACGAGGATGAGGACGAGGACGCGCGTCGTGCGGAGCTCGTTCGGCCCCGGTTCGCAACCGCGTGGGCGGAGCTACTTCTGCCCATCTCGCGGATCTTGACTGCGACATCTTTTGACCGGCTGTTGACGGTGACGGTGGCCTATCTGGCGCGGCTGCTGGAGAAACGTCTGTGGTCGTATCACGACCGGGTCAATGCTCTGGGCGCCATCCGGCTCGAGCGTGATATTTCGGGGGTCGTTAGTGCGGCGGTGGATGTTGGGAGCGGACATGCAGCGCCGGGCCGGTACCGGCACCGGGAGGCGTTTGCTCGGTGCCTGCAGATTGCGACGGTGATGGCGATGGACGAGGAGGAGTGGGAGGAAGTGGTGAGAGGAGAGAGTGCGGTGGTGGTCGACAAGTTGAGTGCTGAGGAGCGGGCGAGAGCGAGAGCGATGGTGCGGTAGTTTCCTATAAATATGTCGACCTTGATACCTCAGCTGTCTGGATGATGATCTTGTTTCATGTGGATATGACCAGGGAAAGAGGTTTTGTTCGTCGTCGTATTCGTTTTTCCTTCATCGCAAGGGTTGTACTGTATAGACGTGACATTAGCTGGATATTCTCATATATACATACTACATACGTACGTAGTAGTGGACCTCAATCTGATACTATACCTGAACGGTCTCAAGACCTTAGGAACTACCAGTCCTTGCAGAAATCGATTGGATTAGATAGAAGTTCTTTCTGGCCCTGCTGCTGCTGCTGTTTTGCCTCTTGGTCAAGACGACCACTAGTTTGTTCCAATTGCAATGCCTTCTCCCGCGCAGCAATTTCCTCCCTGAGGTAGATCTCCCGCTGGATCAGCTCGTTCCCCTTGGCTTCTTCCTCCGCCCTGTGCCGTCGTATCCAAGTCATTTCTGAAAACCACTCCAGACCAGGACGCCTTATATAAGTATTGATAAAGTTTGGCCAGTTTCTTTTTGGCGGAGTGATCTTTGCGTCTTTGGAGGAGCGTTGCTAGACCCATCATCATATACTTCGCTTTCACTCTCACTTTCTTTCTAGAAGCAAAAGCGAAAAAAAAAAAACGAGAACCAAACCAAAGAAGGTTGCTATCAGCAGAGTTTTATTCTTTTAAGCAGCTTCCTTTCAGGAATAAATCTATTGAATAAATAGAATAGAGTACAATAAAAAATAATGTTTTTTCTTTATAAAAAAAAGGAGGAAGTATTCAAAGAAGCGATATTCTTTCCTAATAGGTAGGAATAGAATACGGTACGCAACAAGGCAAATAAATAAACCTGAAGTCTCTGTACTAAACTAAACTTTTCCCTATCTACAACAGTCTACACGTCAGCATTTGCGGTCAATCTTGTAGGCAGATACCATGATTTAGGTACCTGGAGCCAAGGAGGAGTAGTAGTAATAGGTTAGAGCTACCTAGGTAGATAGAATGGTTGGTTTCCTATTTAGGAATCCACTCTGGATGAATAAATCAAGTTCTATAAGATAGGGAGATAGGGAGGGGTATTTGATTAAGTACTGTTCTGTTTAGGCACTCCCTCTCTTTTATTCCTCTGGGAAAAAAAAGGAGGGTAAGGAAGGAATGAACTTGTCAATATTAAATTAAAATAAATCAGGGTAATTTTTAGGGTGTGTTAAATTAACCACGGTAGATATATCTGATAGATAGATACTAGATAGGGCATTCATTCCATCGTTCCATTCCCCTTCTTATAGTGTTATCCTTTCTTTCTAGATTATAATACTGTACAGTGCATTTTTCCTGTTTTAACGCACTGACTAATTCTACTCCACAGGCAGAATAGTATGTACAGTACGTATGGATGGATGTATGTAGTTACTTTCAACAATCTTATCTTCCTAGACAAATATGGGACGTCACTCAAGCATCTCAGGAGCAGATATCTCAGTCACTGGACAGTGACAGCCATTTATACCATACTGTACCATACCTATATTAAAAGAAATTCCTTTTTTGGTGACAATTACATAAGCAGACATACATATCAATGAGACTTTATAGTAAGGGATATGGCAAGATATATGGCAAAAGATATAGGTAAGATCCAGGAAGCCCGCCTGGAGAGTAGATAATAGTAAACTAGTAACTACATAGGTAGACCATATAAAACGCAGAGCAACTGTCTACCTCTTTGACAGATCACAAGCAATATCATGTACTACTATTTTGGGGAAGAAGGAAAAAGAAGAGAAGAGAAAAGAAAAGAAAAGAAACGTATTTATGACTGAACAACTGACACCTTTGTTCCTGAATAAGGCGACACTATGCCAGTGGCGGTGTGCCGGTCCAAGCCTAGAAGCCAGTTTTCAGTTCTAGTATGAAATTAGTTTTTTCTTGTCGTTTTCTTAGTGTAAGTTAGTTGATAGCTACCACCAGATCGTGTCTCCAAAGCTGGCTGTGGAGAAGACAGCGGACCAACGTCACGCTGTACAGGAAACCGGGGGAGCACTAATTTCGCAACCTGCTGATCGGAGGGCCCATTATTCAGGCTTGGTGATGATAATGGCGCACGAGAAAAGACGTGCATCTTCTAATGCAAGCTGGTGGCTGGATTGACTCGGTGAGCTGAACTGGGCCGTCTTTTGTCCCGCCGTGCCGCCCCACGTTGGCTGGCACCCCCCTCCTTCGAGAAAACAAAGATCCTTCCCTCCCTCCTTTTCTCTTCTCCTTCGTCCTCCAACGATACGCCCTCTCAATTCAATTCAATCCGTCTGTTTTTCTTCCTTGATAGAGACATCCTGTAATTTCGTTGCCTGACAGTCACCATGGTGGGAATTGGACCCCGGGCCCCGCCATCCCGCAAGGGTATGCATCCCCACGTGGAGGAAATCGTGGAGGAATCGTGGAGGAATCGTGGAGGAAATTGTGCGGGGAGCTGCTGACACAGTCACAGGATCCATGGCCGACGTGCCCAAGGATCTCTTGCACCAGATCAAGGAATTCGAAGATCTATTCACGGTCGACCGCGCCAAGCTGAAGCAGATTGTCGACCACTTCGTCAAGGAGCTGGAGAAAGGTATGCCAATTAGATTTCTGCTGTAGAATGACAGCTAGCTGACCCTCAACAGGTCTCAGTGTGGAAGGTGGGAACATTGTAAGTGCCGGTACTACCGCAGGTCTGTGTCTTTCTTCAAACTGACCTCTCCAGCCGATGAATGTCACCTGGGTGTTCGGCTTCCCCTCTGGCGAGGAGACCGGCACGTTCCTCGCCCTCGACATGGGCGGCACCAACCTGCGAGTCTGTGAAATCGTCCTGACTGAGGAAAAGGGCGAGTTCGACATCACCCAATCCAAGTACCGCATACCCGAGGAGCTGAAGACCGGCACGGCGGAGGAACTGTGGGAGTACATGGCCGACTGCGTGCAACAATTCCTCGAATATCATCACGACGGCGAGAAGCTGTCCAACCTCCCGCTGGGCTTCACCTTCTCTTATCCTGCCACACAGGAGTACATTGACCACGGCGTCCTTCAACGGTGGACCAAGGGCTTTGACATTGAGGGCGTCGAGGGCCAGGATGTTGTTCCCCAATTTGAGGAGGCTTTGAGAAAACGAGTATGTCATCTGACGCATGCTGCTGTCTTCAGAACCTACTGACGGATATCAGGATCTGCCCATCAAAGTCACCGCATTGATCAACGACACGACGGGAACCCTCATCGCGTCCGCCTATACCGACCCCGAGATGAAGATCGGCTGTATCTTCGGCACCGGTGTCAACGCGGCGTACATGGAGGATGCAGGGTCGATACCCAAGATCGCGCATTTGAATCTGCCGCCCGACACGCCGATCGCCATCAACTGCGAGTATGGCGCCTTTGACAACGAACACGTCGTGCTGCCACGCACGCCATACGACATCATCATTGACCGGGACTCCCCCCGCCCCGGGCAGCAGACGTTCGAGAAGATGACGGCCGGTCTGTACCTGGGCGAGATCTTCCGTCTGGCTCTGATTGATGTCATCGACAACAAGCCGGGCCTCATCTTCGAAGGGCAGGATGTGTCGAAGCTGCGCAAGCCCTACTCGCTGGACGCCTCCTTCCTGTCGGCCATCGAGGAGGACCCGTTCGAGAACCTGCAGGAGACGCAGGAGCTGTTCGAGCGGGTGCTGCAGATCAAACCCACTTCAAGCGAGCTCGAGATGATCCGCCGACTGGCGGAGCTGATTGGGACGCGCGCGGCGCGTCTGTCGGCCTGCGGTGTGGCCGCCATCTGCAAGAAGAAGAACATTGAGTCGTGCCACGTCGGGGCCGACGGCTCCGTGTTCACCAAGTACCCGCACTTCAAGGCGCGGGGGGCGCAGGCGCTGCGGGAGATCCTGGACTGGGACGAGAAGGAGAAGGACAAGGTGGTGATTCTGCCGGCCGAGGATGGCTCCGGTGTGGGCGCGGCCCTGATTGCGGCGTTGACGCTGAAGCGCGTGAAGGAGGGTAACCTGGTGGGCATCCGGGACAAAGGGTCGATGGAGAAGATGATTTGATATCCTGTCTGGTGGAAGGAATGTCGATGCGACATATGATACACATACACATACATAAAACGGGTTGGGCGGACATAAACGCTTAGCTAGACTATGATTTTGATAACGAATCCAATTGGTTATGAAGAAGCAATCAGTATTCTTCTGTTCGTCGGACGTATAGTATAGGAGGCGGATGCAGGATAAAGCTGAACTCGAAACTCAACTGATCTATGGAATAATATTCGTCTTCAATATCCTTGACGAGTTTCACAACGTTACATGAGATTGATCTTGTTATCGCTATCACCCTGGTCTAGGTGAACTCCTTGACACGATCTCGTCTAGACGAACTTCAGAAGAGCCGACACGACTGTGGACGAGTTCTTAACCACGCCGTCTGGGACAATGGTCACAGCCCAAGCCAGCCCCTTTATAGGTGCTATATTTGTATCTTATAGATAGACGGCGTAACGATCATTATCAACATATTATATACGCCATCCAATGCGAGAATCTCAAGATTCAGATAGAGGAAATATGAGTGAATAATATAAAATTTCTCAATGCTCATAACTTCGAAGGCACCCATTTCGGCTGCGTCTTCTTCGCAAACGCATTCACGCCAATCCGGAAATTCTCCCCCGCGAACAACTTCTCCATATACTCCTCTGCTGTCCTAGCAGTGGCCCCCTCCACGCTAGCCGTCTCCCACGCCTCGCGCAGGCCATGGCGCGTGATGATGATGGCGTCGGGGGAGAGACTGGCGATCCTTACCGCCAGGGCGACGGTCTCGTCGACAACCGACTCGAGCGTTTGCGAGATCTTGTTGATCAGGTGATAGCCCAGCGCTTCCTGCGCGGATAGGCGTCGGCATGTCAGCGCAATCTCGGACGCTACCTGTAGGCCGCAGTTGCGGATGATCCGGGGGAGGCCTCCTGCGGCTGCGTAGAGTCCGACCTGGGCTTCTGGGAGGCCGAATTGGGCTGTGGGAGAGGCTACTACCAGGTCGCTGGGAATCAATTGTCAGCTAATATCCTAGAACAAGGGTGTAAGACTAGGGTTGCTTAAAAACATACCAGTTCAAGCAGATCTCGAACCCGCCCCCCAGCGCATACCCATTGACCGCCGCGAGGATCGGCTTCTTGCCTCTCCGCCGGCTCACGCCCATGAATCCTGTAGGCGGATGGGCCAGGCCGGGAGAATCGGAGGATGACGACGACGATGCTGCTGCTGATGCAAGGGTACTCTGCTCAATCAAGTCCTGCCCAGCACAGAACGCCTTGTCCCCCGCGCCCGTGATGACGGCCACCCGGAGCGAGGGCTCATTGTCGAACCAGCGGAAGATGGCATGGCCTTCCCAGTGGGCCTTGTTGGTCAGCGCGTTGCGCTGCTTTGGGCGGTTGATGGTGACCAGCAACACGTGCGGAGCGGGATACGAGAGCAGATAGGAGGTGGCGACGGGGGGTTTGGTCTGCAGGTTCTCCGCCATTTTTTTATCAGATGGGTTAATTATTATTGTTGATGTTGATGTTGGATTAAGCAAGGTGCTTATGCAATGCAACCCTTGTCTTGCACGACATGGGCGCTATCAACTAATTAAAGCTCGTGGTAGGTGCGGGAGAATAAGCTTATATTGGACCTCGGTAACTGCTCCGGTTAAACTTACCAGCTATTAGTTAACCTAGGTATGAACTGCACATAATACAGTCAAATTAAGCAATATCAAAAGTCTTATTTTTCAATGGAAAGATCCTCAAGAGTGGAGAAATACCTGCTACGAGGCTCATAGTATATATATGCAATTGGATCGAAAGGAATATAATTCCACGAGGTCTCGATCAATACCAATTCAACCAATCCTATAGCAAGTGAACCACTTCTACCCCGTACTTCGTTCCATTCATGTGCGGGGAGATCTGCGACCTCGGCACGCCATAGTTATTAAAAGGGACTAATTACGTAAATTGCCATGGTTAGGTTAGGTCCGCCATTGCCGTACCTAGGTTAGTAAACTGGTATACATGTACTGTATATATATCAATTGAGTCGGTCAACCTACCAACCACAACAGTAGAAACGACTCATGGATTCTCCGCAAGCGACACCGGTCATCATCGGCGTGGGCGACGTCAAGAATCGCTCCACCAAGGTCGAAGATGCCGTCGAGCCCGCCCAGCTCATGCTCGAGGCCATCCACCAGGCCATCCAAGACACCCATCTCAACTCCCTCCAGCAGCAACAGCTGCAGTCGCAGATCGACAGCATCGACGTCGTCCGCACGTGGACCTGGCCCTATCGCGATCTGCCGGGTTTGTTGGCAGAGAAATTGTGCATCCAGCCTGCACCTCGGCACCAGTTCTATACCGATCATGGCGGTAATCAGCCGGTAAAGCTGTTGGATGAGGCTGCCCGTCGCATTGCCTTGGGAAAGTCCAAGGTTGCTGTGATCACGGGGGGAGAAGCTCTAGCTTCACGTGAGATTTCCCCCTCTTCTCTTTCCTCCTCTTCTCTTCTGACAACACATTGTACAGATACATACTGACTGACTGATCAGTGACCGCCTGCGCAAAAACCAATAAGCTGCCTCCCCCTGGCTGGACATCGCTAGACCAACCCGTCGACTCTGTCTTTTCTCCTTCGACTCTGGACCTAGGTGAAGGTATGTTGGACGACGACTACTCTAATTCAGCAAGCAGACACCTGTGAAGTGGATTGATTACTCACCATCGACACGAGCTTGGAGTTACCTGCAACAGACCTCGGCGGGACCCATTCCATTGGCGCCCCTATTCACGTCTATCCTCTCTACGAGAATGCCTTCCGCGCATATCGGGGACAGTCGATCAAAGAGAACAACGACGAATCAGCCCAATTGTATGCCAAGTTCAGCCAAGTTGCCGCGCAGAACCCCCTCTCTTGGAACTATGGCAAGCCAGCAGAGACAGCGGAGTCCATTGGGACTGTCTCGAAGCGGAATCGCATGATCTGCTTTCCGTGTAGGATCCAGCTTCTCTCTCCGACATATTGTATATCGTATTGATAGGTTTGCGTCCAGACCCCCTCTTGATGAACGCCTTCAACACCGTCAATCTGGCCGCAGCATGTCTGCTGACCTCGACGGAATATGCGCGCCAACTGGGCGTACCGGAGAGTCGATGGATCTATCCATTAGGCGGTGCAGGGACGAAAGACAGTGAGCGGTGTATGTATACCCGTTCGATCTCTCCTTGCCCTCATTCACATGCATCCATATCAGACGCTTGAGCTGAGCTGATTTTATTTTATCTATCCTGGATCCAGTCTGGGAACGACCGGATTTCTTCACCAGTCCGTCCATCTCCCACTCGCTAGATGAGGGACTCCGCTCGTCGGGGTTGACAGCAGAGGACATTGACCTGTTTGACTTTTACTCGTGAGAAGAACCCTAACCTGAACCTGAACCTGGACCTCGAGTTGATATTATCGAGCATTCAACAACATGCTGACATGCTGAAAAATAGATGTTTCCCCATCGTCCCCAAGCTCGCCTGTCACCATTTAGGGCTCGATATCCTCAATCCCAAAAAACCAATCACCTTGCTGGGAGGACTGACGTCTTTTGGCGGAGCTGGGAATAATTATTCTATGCACGTATGTACAGTATCCTTACCTACCTATCTCACACATACAGTATATACACATATCTAATACGAGATATTTATGCGGATATATATGTAGGCCATCACAGAAATGGTCCGCCAGTTACGAACCGGCCCGGCAATGAACGGCCTCATCCTTGCCAACGGCGGTGTTCTGTCCTATCAGCATGTTGTCTGTCTCTCGTCGAAGCCCAGATCATCATCCTACCCCGACAGGAACCCTCTTCCAGAGGTCATTACCGATGTCCCCGTTCCACCGATCGCGTTCCAAGCGGAGGGGGAGGCTATTATTGAGGTGAGTTTGAGTTCACCCTGTTTCCTGCTCGCTTTATTTACTTTCTCATGGCCTCTCATTCTATATATACACATATCCATCTACTTTGAATTTCCCCCTCTTCGTTATATATATCCACATAGCAACTGATTTGATTTTTTTTTCTTCGATCTTCAGACATACACAATCGAATTCAACCGCTCCAACTCCCCAGAGAAAGCCTTCATCGTCGGCAGACTAAAAGCTACCGGAGAGAGGTTCGTCGCCAATCACGCGGATGCAGAGACCCTGGCACGGCTCGCGGGGGTTTCTTCTTCATCAGCTTCTTCTTCTTCTTCTTCTCCTTCAACTTCGTCGTCGTCGATGATAGTTGACTTCGAGCCCATCGGTCAGATGGGGGTTGTTTTTGTCGAGGACGACGAAGAAGGATGTGATCTCAGCGAGGGAGGTGGTCAAGTGCAAGTGCAAGGGCAAGGACAAGGGCAAGGGTTAGGGCAAGCGAAGAAGCGAGAGGGGAGGAAAAAGGGGAGGAGGAACCTATTCTCCTTTGATCGGAGGAAAGAGAACAGGAACGGGAAAGAGAATGGGGATGGGAGAGGGAAAGGGAGAGGCTTGTCCGGTGCGAAGTTATAAATATATGTAAATATGTATACTTATTGCAGATTCGGCTTAAAAAAAAAGGTGCTAATATAGTATATATGAACGTAGATGTAAGTAATCTACAAATGGATGTATGACCTACCTAAGTACTGTACTTACTGTCTAGACGTATAGTTGGTTAGATTATTATGTGCCGAGTGTAAGTTAGTTCGATAGATACCTCCCCCTGTCTTTAATAAACCAGGAACTGACTGACTTGAAAGGAAGTCAAGTCTTGGACGTAATTTCGTCTTTCTTCTCTCTCTCTAGATGAGAGGGAATCACGACCAATTCGTCCGACTAGTGACTATACTTTTAATATAACATGCGTAATCTACAACCAAATCCAGTTCTACATTCCTATACAGATGGCATCGCATGGCATGCAAGACAGGCAGGAAAAAAAAAGGCAGAATACTAGATACTAGGCGACTGTCGACTGTCGACTGACTCCTACCCATGGATCTCCCACAGTCGGATCTTCCCCTGCTCGTTGGCAACGGCCAGAATGTTGGACTCGGGCGAGATAGCGACGGAGGAAATCCGTCCAAAGGGGGTGTTGGAAGTCGGCCAGTTGCGGTAGACGGTGCATGATGGGAGGTGGACTGTCGAATCGCAAAGTTAGTATACTGGTTTCTAACAGTAAACATAGTTCCTTCAGAAGAATGAAACTTACTTAATCTTAGAGCGTCCCTCTTCCACCGACTGGCCATCACGAGAAGCTGACCGTCCGCCGAGAAGACGAGGTGGCTGATCGGAGTCGTCAGCTGGTCCAGCATGCGGACTGGTTTGGGATTCCGAGGAACTGCCTCCTGAATATCCTTCTTCTTCGACGCCTCCGCTTGAGCCACCGCGGCCTGCCACGGTCGTCGGTCGTAGATATTGACGATGCCGCTCGAGCTGCCGACTGCAACCCACCGGTCTCCTCCCAGCTGCGTCCGCCCTGACGACCCGCCCAGACTGAGCACCGTCGTGCCGACAGCTCCTTCGTCCGTCCAGCGAGCAACAACCCGACGGAGTCGTCCATCCCACTCTGAGATCTCGCCGTTCTTGCTCGCAACGCACATACCCTCTCCATCGCTCCACCATGCAAAATCGGCGACACCGCCACGGCCATCGACGCGCACCTGAGCAATCCATTTCCCTGTGCTCGCATTCAAAACGTTGATCAGGCCGCCGCCCTTGCGCGCCGTCCCGACCAGCCCAATATACCGTCCACATGGAGACAGTTTGAATCGCTCCATCGACTTCTGCTCCTCCTTGCGCTCTGTCATACCCTTGACCTTTTCCACCTTCCCCGTATCCAGATCCCAGATGTGGAAGTACCGTCGACGACCGGAGGCAAAGATCCTGTTTCCAGTGGGCGGTAAAAACGCCGAGGTATGGATGGGTGTATGTCGGATGTGAAGTGAAGTGAGGAGAAGATTCGGGGACGGCGCGTCTGGAGAGATATGATGCAGGAATAATGTCGACGCAGGACCGGATGACAGCAGAAGGGGGTAATGTGGGTGAAACGAAAGAGAGTCGATAGAGGACTATAAGAGATATTAGCCAGTCTCGAGTAGATTCGCAATTTGAAGAAGCTTCCTTACCGGCTGATTACCACCAACATCTTTGAGCCGCTGAATCTCTATGACCTCCTGGCGCAGTCTCCTTTTCTCACCCGTCTTGTTGCGCTCCAGTTTCAGGAGATCGCTGGCGCCCTGGAGGAGCTTGGCCAGCGGCTGCGTGGACATTTCGCTCTCATCATCCGTGTCCATCTCGTCCACACTCGAGACCTCGTCAGAGTCGATGCTGCCCATGCTGCCGGCCCTCTTCCTTCGCTTGACGTTCCGTTCAGGATTGGCCCATTCGGGCGTGGGATGCAGTCGCAGGTACTGCCTGCGTAGACGTCGAATATACTCCTTTCCGCTGATGAGATCCTCTGACTCGGTGACGCGCAATTTCCTCAGTCGCTGGTTGCCCGCCAGAGAAACGGTCAAGCGCTCATCATCGCTGTCCACCCAGACAGCCTGTCCAAACTCGTCCGTCTCCTCCTCATCGGATGGCGTCGCAGCGGCGGGAACAACAGCACCTGGCGTCTCTGCTGTACCTGAATCGAGGAAAAATAGCTGGTGAGCAGGTTAGCAACAATCCTCTCCATTTAGCTGATTCCACTCACATCAGCATCTGCAACGTCGTCCATATCCTGGTCGTCCTCTGCACCCTCGTCATCCTCGCTGGCATCTTCATCGCCGCTCCTCATAGCAATATCGGTCGATTGTCGACGTCGATGGCTCTTCAATGCCTCGTGAAAGCCCTCGTCATCTCCGAACAATAGCTTCTCTAGTCTTTTCTCCGTTTCGTCTTTCTCCGGGACCTCCTCATCGCTGGGTTCGTTGTGATCTTGGTCTCGATCGAAGTCATCTTCTTCCTCATGCCTGTTCTCCTCGAAAGGAGACGCGGCTGTTCTGGCGGAGGACTTGGCCTCTCGCACCTTTTCCTTGACACGAGACATCGTGCCCCTCTTCTATCACCCTCTCGATCAAGAAATTAAAGCTGGTGGTGTGGATATCCTGAAAACTGTCACAATGATAACAAGAACAAAACCCGACACCTCAAGGGTGCGACAGCTGAGTGAAAATTCTCTTATCCAGCACGGAGCCGAATTTTTGGTTCTCTGCAAAGATCCAAGACTTTTTTTTTCTGCCGTTGCGGCTCTGCGGCGGAGCTATGTTAGCGCGGGCGGAATCGCACTGCGGAGTGGACCCGCTGATAACAGATAGCACGTACCGACTTAGGTACCTGTCGATATGAACGAGAGTGCCAACTTCCTGCACTGAAGAGGCTAAATTGACTCCGGGTTAAAGAGAAATCAAGAAATGAATGTTTATACTTGGTGTATGTTGTGAATGAGCAGCAACAAAGTAACCGCCGAGGAAGCGTTTGACAAGATTATATGCCATAGTTAATCAATAGCTTCACATAATAATATATTAGACAACTAGATTTCTTTATGGACATGTCTCTGGTGAGAGAAGAGGCACGGTTAATGTATACAGTATAGACGTAAGCAAAGGGAATAAGCTCCTTCACTTCAGCAGACATAACACAAAACCGATCATCATAGCCATGAGGCAACCCTGCAAGCTTCGTAGAAATCGAGTTGTAAAACGCCATCAGCCACCCGCAACGCCCTAACGCACTAGACAATATAACCAAACAGTATATGGAAAGGACGGATCCCCCCCCATCACCGGTTCCGTTCACGACGTGCATGTTCGAGTCTGTAGTTGCTCGACGACTGCCCTCGGAGAGAGTCCTCTCCATCAGTCGCCGGGTCGTATTCAATGGAATCCTGACTTCGAGCAGCAGCGTTCAGCTGTGAAGAGAGATACACTGGCTTGCCCATCTCTTCATCGTCCGACTCGCTATCTTCGTCGTCACTGATAGCGGCCAACAGAGCGCTGCGATGATGTCGGTCATCATCCATCATCGCCTCCACAATGGCGTCTTCATCCAGCAGCGGTTCGTGGTCCACTGGGACCTGTTTCTTGATAAATGTGTCGATGATGTAATACTGAATCGCGTTCATGATGACCGGAAACAGGAGCATCACAAAGATAATTTGGACGGCCGTATTCCCTTCCGTCCACCGCAGGGCCCAGTCTCCAACCTTTACAATAACAGGGAACATCTGGATGATGAAGAAAACGCATATCTTCATCCACAACAGGCCGATGAAATAAAGTAGCGACTGCTTAAACCACCACATGGCTTGGGGAGGGTGTCCATAGTTGCCAGACTCGATAGATTCAGGAGGATTGGCAAGAGGAGTGTATAGGGCAAGGCGGTTGACGATACGAAGAATGAGCACGAGAATCGGGATTCCAAGCGTCGTCTATTACAGATGAAGGTTCAGTCAGCTGTGATCTTGCACACAGTCGACAGGTCAGCGGATATTGTACTTACATCGATTCCCAGGTTCAACAAGTAGAACGAACATGGGTTCGGTTGGTATGTCCGTGTGATCTCGAAATGACCCGCGGAGAACATGGACATGAGCAGGTTGGCCAGATGCAGCATCGCCGAACCAAAGACCTGCTTGGAGACATCAAACACCCAGATCTTCACTGGCCGTTGCGGCCTCTCTTTCCATCGCTTGTAGACGAGAGATAGCAAGGCCAACGCTCCCAGAGCGGCTTGAATCAGGAGGGAGAATGGCCCAAGCAGCTGGCACTCGCCATTCTGATCGGGATCCTGGCTCTCCATCACACCAGGTACAGCAGTAGGAACTGACATCACAGAAGTGATGCTGGGATGAGGTATGCTGGCTGCTGTTGCTGCTGCTGAGGCCACCGTAGGGGACGGCACAGGCACCGTCACCATCGTGGCCAGCGTCGAGACAGCTGCACGATCCATTGGCTGGTGGTGCTGCCTCTGAGCAAAGAGGCGAGGCGCCACTAACGCTGGGCGGTGGACCTAGTGCATGAAGCAACACCCAACAAAGCACTCGAATTACCCACGGAATGCAAAATCGACTTCAAATGTACTGATGAAAAGGAGAATTGGATCATAGATTGAAGGTAGTTAGCCCCTTGACCAGCAGGGTGCGCTGCCCGGCAGACTTGGAGTGGCGATGTGACGCAGCGGTCAACATGCGGAGAAGTTGGGATTAGCCTCAGCATAGCTGGGCTCCGGGCGGAGACCTGCCGCAGACAGAGGCGGTGCAGGCGACCATCGTCTGGCATTATGATAATGCTCAATAGTGGTTAATATGGAGTTCTCTTCTCGTACTATTACATGAAGTTCAGAGACTACAGCAAAGGATTTGTCTCGTTATCGTGACTCGACTAAAGCAGCCCACAGGCTCGACAATCTGTGTCATCATCCCAAACCTGGCCAGGATATCATTCTTGCAAGCCATTCATCCGCCAATAAGTTCCATCATCATGAATCCAAAGCTTTGAAAACCCGCAATAAAAGGGACAAATAATAAAATAATAAATACGTAGAAAGAAGAGAGGGGTAAAAAAAAATCACATGGAACGCCAGAGACCCAGGACCCCGTCCGTGATGGACACTAAGACGACCCTTGCAACGCCTCAAGTAGGTCTATGCCCAGTGGTGATATCACTTGCAGAAGAGCACAACATGAAGACGTCATTCTATCCCGTGCTGCTGTTTGAGGCGTTCTAAATTTTCTTGTCTCTCGGCGAGGTCCTCTTTCGAGCGGGCCATCTTCTCGGGCTGGTGATATAGTACTGTCGGATGGGTCGCTAGTCAGCATTGTGACGAACTGTGACAGAATTTCTGCTCCAAACTCACCAACAAGGTATCTGTTCTGGAAGTTGAAGCCATTCAGCTTATCGCACGCCTGCTTGGCATCCATGACGTCCTCGTACACGACGAACGCAGTTCCCTTGGTATTGTTGGAAATACCTTGGCGAATTTGCCTGGAGAGTTGAAAGAAGAATTATCAGCCCATATCCTCCTGAGTTGAAATGCTGGGAGCAGTGGCATCGGCACGTGCTTACCGGATCGGCCCAAATTTGCCAAACAGACCGAAGAGATCCTCTGCAGTGACGTTGTAGCTATTCCAGTATACTCCGTCAGCCAGCCTGTCCTCAAAATCCTTCGAATGATATGTGTCTATGTAGTATGCTCTGGAGAAGGAAACAGGTGTCCGGTATCGGCGAAATGGGGTGCTGGTCAATTGAGGTAAGCCTACCTCAGGTTCTTCACGAAGAGAATACTAGACAAGGAGACGTCCAGTTAGCCATCAGACCATTCAACCACAGGAAAAAAGCAGTCCTCTTGAGCTCCCCAGCAGGGCCCATGGAGGACCATCAGCGGAGGGGCTCGGAGAGGACGAGGGGCACGCGAGAGAGAGAGACCAACCGATTGGCTTCGGGGGCGAGCTTCCGGCTCATTCTCGTGCGGAAAAGAAGTCAAAGGATTGTTGATGCAGTATAGAAAAGATACCACAGTGGTACTGCAAGATTGAGAGCTAGCAGCAAGAGCTCCAGCAAGATCCAGCCAGGCGGTACAGCGATGGAGAAGCGACGGAGAGGCTCGAGTGACAGCAGAGGTTCGCCAAGAGTGGATGGCAGCCTAAAAGAGACTAGCGCCATCGGACTCCGTGAGGCTTCCTCGTGGTGAAGAACAACAATAGAGCGTCGACAGAAGAAAGGCACGTCAGCCTGCAATGGGTGCAGTCAGTGAATAGACCAGTGTGATAGCATTGTCTTCCGTCTCAGTAGCAGCTCAGCCCGCTCGTAGACTTCTCTTTCTGTAGAGTAACGCGTGCGTCTGCTGCTGGCGGCCAAGCGTCCGGCTTCTTCGGCCGGAAACGACCTCAGCCTGCCTCTCGTCCAGCCGGCCTACAGTCGACCTGCAACCACGCCTCCTCCCCTCAGGCACCTCATCAATTCCCCATCGTCCTCCAGCAATCTGCCTTCTCTCGTCCTGCGAACACCCAGGACGACCTTCTTCCGCTGCTTCTGGCGCTGCCTGCGCCCGCCCCCGTCTGCTTCCGCGCTGTGCTTCCTGCGCTCGCTTTTCCTTTGGTTCCCCCCGGGTCGAGCAGAAACGACTTCACCTCCCTCTCGTCCCAACGCCTCCGCGCCGCGCCATCCTCCGTCCTCTCACCTCACCACCACCGACACCTCCCTCATTTTGCTCGTTCTTCATCTCTGGCGGCTATCGCCTCTGCGCGCTTGCTCATTCGGCCGGGCATGACTCTGCAGTCGCCCTTGATCGCCGGTCTCTAGCCCGCGTGGTGCAGACACACCCCCGCTTCGTACCCGCCTGCCGCAGAACAGGCCGATTTCCCTTTTCTCTTCTCCGCCCTTCCACCACCGCATCCTGCCCTCGAATCCATCCATCCTCAATCTCCGGATGGCGAGCGCTTCATCCTTTTTGAGCCACCTCGGGGGTCGTCCCCCGCGTTACCGCACTCCTTCGCCCCCGCGACGCGCCGTCGAGCCCATCTCGCCCTCCTTCAATCCCGACGTCCGCATCTCGTGGAATGAGCGCAGCGCCTTCCGGCCATCAGATCTCGAGCGCGATACATACCTGCAGAGCAATGACAGCCGTCGGGCTCCGGACGGTGCTGGTCATCGCCAGCAGCCCTTGGCGGACAGTCAGGCTCTGCATCCCAGATCCGGCCATCCCCATCACCGCTCCGGCTCGACGATCGACACCCTTGCGACTATTGCGTTGGCAACGAGTCCAACCTTTGCGCCTCTCCCATACGAGCCTTCTCCTAATCAGAACGGCGCTGCGGCAGGTTCTCCGCAGCTGATGAATCACCACGACGGTGACTACGAACGACCCGCAAAACGTGCGCGGTCGGAGAAAGATCTCTCACCTACATTCGAACGCATTGATGCTGCCAGACCGTTGACCAGCCATGCCTCTGTCTTGGATAGTATGAAGACAGATGCAGAACTCCTCCTCAACTTTGCCAGACCAAGCAACTTCCCTCCTCTTCCCCCCGTGACGAAGACGAACACCAGCGTTGATGGATCTTATCATCACTATGGGACGGAGACCAAATGGTCCATGGCCGTCGGTTTTACCGGAGGAGGGCATGATCCCCCGCCGTATGCGTTCTCGGAGAATGGTGTCTCTCCCTCCCGTCTCAGGTCTCACTCGGAGTCTGCAGCCATCGCGCGACCGGCCATCCCGGGCTTACGACCCAATACGAGCTCCTCGACGCTTCCACCTGTCACCTGGGATGGTGAGGAGGCCAAGTGTAATGGCATCAACCAAACTACTCAGGCGATGTCTGATGGGTACAACAACAACGACGACGACATGAAACCTCAATCTCGGAATGACTCTGCCAACGGAGTCTCTATGGACGTCGTGCCGGAGACCAAAGAGGAAGATGCCGATTCAGATGACTCTAGTCAGGCAAGCTGCGCAGCTTGTAATTTGGTGCGGATCAGCATCAACGGCGATGAGGACCAAGGCGAGGTGACCTGGATCAATTGCGATGGGTGCAAGCGGTGGTTTCACATCGTCTGCGCGGGCTTCAAGAACGACCGTGAGGTGCGGACGGTGGATAAGTTCATCTGCCGCGAATGTCGACCCATTCATGGCCAGACCACCTTTGTGCGTAAGTCATCTCGCGCCCGCACCGCGATCGACTATGCCGGTCTCAACCAGGGACTGGTCAAAACCTCGACCGACTCTCCCCAGCATCATTATATCCAACCCATCAAGGAGGGCAAGATCCGCTTTTTACCGGAGAACTTCCCACGCATGCGAGCCGAACTGGTCACTGCCGAGTTCTTCGAACGAGGCGCGGGCATGACAGAGCCCATCGTCATCCCCGCATCGCTCAACCCTCGAAACTCGGCCGCATCTCCGGTCGATCCCGACTTCGACAACCTCGTCGGGGAGGCTCCGACGCAAGAGATGTTTGATGAATTACTCGAACACCTACCGGATGAGCCGGGCTCCGAAGTGGTCGTCGACTGTGGCCAAGATTCACTGGATATGGTCATTCCTCAAGGTCTGACTGTTCGCAGGGTGGCTGAGCTCTATGGTCCAGAGGAAAGAGTGGAGGTCATCGATGTGAAATCTCAGCAAGGGGAAGAGAAGAAATGGAACATGCAGAAGTGGGCTGACTACTACGAGAGCACGGGACCCAAGGTGGTTCGAAACGTCATCAGTCTCGAGGTATCTCAAAGCCCGTTGGGAAGGTTGATCCGTCGACCGAAGATTGTGCGTGATCTCGACTTGCAGGATGCCGTGTGGCCTGAGGAGCTCAAGGCGATTGGCGACTATCCCAAAGTTCAATTCTACTGTCTGATGTCCGTTGCCGACTGCTACACGGACTTCCACATCGATTTCGGTGGCTCCTCGGTTTACTACACCGTCTTGAAGGGGAAGAAGACCTTCTTCTTCATCCCTCCCAAGGAGAAACATCTGAAGAAATACGAGGAGTGGTGCAATTCTCCTGCCCAGGACACTACCTTCCTCGGTGATCAAACCAAAGAGTGCTACCGGGTTGATCTCCAAGAAGGCGACACGATGCTCATTCCTGCGGGCTGGATTCACGCTGTGTGGACACCGGAAAACAGCCTTGTGATCGGCGGGAATTTCCTGACACGCATGAATTATGGGATGCAGATCAAGGTCGCCAAGATCGAGAAAGACACCAAGGTTCCGAGAAAATTCAGGTATCCTTTCTTCCAGAAGATCCAGTGGTACGCTGCTCTGAAGTACTTGGAAGACGATCCGATCCCAGACAGTGTGTTGGAGGCGTTTTCTCGGGACGAAAATTATCGTTTCTATCGCGAATTTCCAATCTACTACGAGTTTGGAGAGCGAGCAAACAAGGCTGCTCCTGGGGACCCTTACTACAATGCGCGCTTTTACTCACAAGCCGAGTTGGAAGGCTTGCCTGATCTGGCGAAATACCTTCTCCGAACTGCACTCATTGCCGGTGGCTACTCCGTGGAGGGAGTCACGATGGAAGCCAGGAATGCTGTCAAGCGATCCATCCCGAAAACCCAAGGGGATCCGATTGATGTTGTTAGGAAGTTCGGCGTGTGGGTTGCCTGGAAACGAGGGAATGAACCCGCTCCTCGGTGGACCCTACCTGGCGCCATCACAGCCGATTTCAAGATCGAACAGCTGGAAAAGAAGCCAGCCGGTCGACCCAGTCGTCGATCTGAGCGCTATGCAGATGCTCAGCGAATGTATGCTGAAAGACAGCGTCTGCAACGACCGTCTGATCAGCCTTCCGATGCCCCCAACGGTTTGGTGAACGGCGTTTCAGTGCAATCTGACAACAGCACGCCTGTTCCCCACCGGCTTAGCATATCCAACCCTCCTGTTAAGGAAGAGGCTCCTAAGCCTCGGAATGTTAACAAGGGTTCCGGCCTGGGACCGAAGAGGGTCGCTTGTGATGCGTGCCGTAAAAGACGGATCCGGTGTCGCCATAAGGATGAGCAGAATGATGCGAATGCGATGAGACCTTCGTCCGCGAAGCCGACAACGGTGTTCGACTCGGTAGAGATCCAAAACCAGTCAATGTTGGCTCGTGATGCTGCTTCCGTTTTGAATGCGCTGGCATCTGCCGCGACGGAGACCGGTCTCCACGATGGCAAGGTCAATCGCTTTGAAGGATATCCTGCGGATGGGCGCAATCCAGCCCTCTTGGATATGCAGCGAAGCGCCGTCCCTCGACCAACTGATGGAAGCCCTAATAGTGTGAAGAAGGGAAGAAGCAAGGCATGCGATGAATGTCGGAAGAGCAAGGTATGTCTCCTCTTTCTATATACGATTACCCTGTTTGCTGACGAAGAGCAGCGTCGCTGCATACATGATGAATTCGGCAGAATTGATCCGATCAAGGCTCAAGAACGTTCGAAACCGCGGGCTGCAGCCTCGTCTAAGCGACCCCGACCCAACGACGACGGCACGGCATCCGCGACAAACAAGAAGCCGAAACAGGAAACTTCTGCATATCCTGTGAATGTCGCACAAAAGGGGGACGACGTGGCTGTTCCATCGGTGTCAGATCTTGGTAACAATGGCTTTGTCGCTGCAGAACACGATCATAAAGTCTCTTCCAATGTCCAGACAGTCCAGTCACCCCCAGCGGAGACAGTGTCACCGGAGTATGCGAGGGATAATATCGGATTGAACCAGATTTCATATGAGTCCCCGCCAGCCGTCAAGGCAGATGTTGATGCAGAGAAGGTTACCGCTTTGCCGATGCAGCCTACAGAGCCTGCGACTTCTCTCGTGTCGCCGCCAACTTCGCTTGCAGGGGAGATGGATGTCTCACCAGAACAGGGCAACGGAGAGATGCATCAATCGGTGGAAGGAGAGCACGATGCGTTACATACTCCCACATCAAGCTCTCGTCACTCCTCTCGTCAGCCTCGACAGGTGGACCGTTATGTGCCGGAAGCAGCTCCACCCAAAGCCACGAACAAGTCATCTTCTCGCCCGTCTACGAGTGGTACAAAATCCACCAGTGCGAAGAAGCCTACATCGCGGCCGACCTCGTCGCACGCAAAGAACAGTGCTTCGCCTGCTCATGACAAGAAATCCGTCTCGTCCACGTCACCTCGTAGCAAGAGCATGAAGCAGCGACACAGCTTTGCTGAGAGCGAGACCGATCCGGAGAGCTTGAGATTGATCCGAGAACTACAAGAGCAAGAATTCGGGCTGCGGAGGCGGACTACGAGAGTTTGATAGGATGGAGTTAGCAGTCGTGAGACAAACAAGCATCCATCAAACCGGTACATCATGCGCTAGACCTGATTGGTCGTATGCAAGACTGAACAAAAGCGACAAGCTTCACTTCTTTTCTTTTTTCATTTTCGTTTCAATCAGTTTGTGCTTTATTTCAGGAATGCAACAGGGAACGAGCGCGAGTTCGGAATCGAATCAATCGGATTGGAAAGGTTCCCGGCGCGCGTGTATTTGATTGAAATTGGTTGGGCGTTAGTAACCAGGATGGGATCTTTGGCTGCACATTCCTTTCTCTGTTGTCTTTTTATCTTTTTATTCATTCTATTATATTCTATTCTGTCCCAATCCTTCTCTTTCTATCCTGTGAGATTAATTACTTACTTTACCTGCCACTTTACTTTGCTTGGTCTCATCATATCTTGTACTTTACTTTTTGTTTTTATTCCATGGCAGTTAATTATTTAGTTCAATATCCCTGATGTTGTTGTTTCTTTCTTTCTTTCTTTCTTCTCTTTTTGTCTATCGCGTAGCGTCGGTTTTCTTTTGGATCTATCTATCGCTTTTCCCATCCATTTGTTTCTTTCTTTACTACAGTACTTTTTTTTTTCTTTTTTTGATTCCTTGAGGGCGATGGTACATCGACCGTCACTTTGCACGCAATTATTATCACTTTTTTTTTTTATCTTTTTTTTTCTTTTTGTTTCTCTTTCGCTTTGTTTTGTATTGGTTAGTTTAGTTGGTTGGCATTTGAGGAAAGTATCGTCTCGCGAATTTATTTTTTTTCTTTTCTTTTCTTTTTTTTTTTAAGTCTTGTTCTTTTATTCTAGTCGCTAGTCAGTCATATTTTATGAATCATTTATTTCTTCCATTCCAGGTTGTGCAAAGTGCAAACAAAGTGCAAAAAGGAGAAAGCACTGTCTGAACCAGACAGACAGACAGGCAGACATGATTGTCACCATTTCTTGTCTTTCTCTTTTCCTCTATTTTCTTTCTTTTTTTTGGTATTTTTTTCCTTTTTTTTTTTCTTTTTTTTTCTTTTCCTCCATGCCACCCATTCCATGTCAATCTTAGCAGCAGTGGCCAGTAACCAGTAGTACAGAATATATTTCGCAAATCGATCGTAACATTAAGAAACAAACGAGCAAATCTCCTTCCTCTATTCTTGCTCAAGAAATATCCTATCAAGTCAAGTCAAGTCAAAACAAACGAAAATGAGATAATTAATTGGATTGGATTGGATTGGACTGGTCTGGACTGGTCTGGTCTGGTCAATCATGGGTCTATATATCTATCTACTTATCTATGTACATTACAGTATGTATGTACAGTACATACATACATGCAGTGCAAAGTGACTGACTGACTGAGTCGACTGGCTTTGTGTCTTGTCCGCTGGTCCGTTTTAGACTTATGATTATTTCGTCCATCCACCCATCCACCCAAGTACCTACCTACCTAACCTATCTGGGTAGGTAGGGAATTGTTCCAATATTACGAAAAAAGACAATAATCCTCATGATCGAACGATCAATGAATGCCAATTGAGTCAGTTAATTAAGCAAGTCAGTCGATCGGGTAGAGTCGGGTCGATGAGGGAGATAATCTAGGTACTACTACTACTCTACTAGTGATTACTACTGCTACTATGTACATACGTATATCCCCAGCTGGGCCCTGCAAGACACAGTACAATACCTACCTACCTAGCAAATCTACGCAGTACTGTTCATTAACTTCATACTGTACCCTAGGAATGTATAACATTTCCGAGATCGCCTAGCGATCACTGTGACATTGTCTACTAACAATAATAACAAATAACAATGGAAACAACGATGATAACGACAGTCGGAATCAATTCATTAATAATACAGACGGGCCATGTGGGCATGTAACTGTCATTGCTCCTGTCGGTCAGGCTGTCAATGCGTTCGAGCATAAAAATATCCATGGATATGGTTGAGTGAACTTAGGGATGAGGTATCAGTCTCATCAAGTCGGATTGTCGGTTGGATGCTCGTGCCAGACCTTAGACTCGGGATTTGGCCAACAACCGGGCCACGAGCCTGGCCATCCGCATCGATGACTGGTCACTTGCAAGGCGCCGTCAGGCCCAAGAAAATCATCCTTCAAGCTTAAGCTAGCCTGGCTGAATCAAACGCCCAGCACGCCAAAAGAACAATAATCAATGTCCTAATCCAATAATGATCCATGTCGGGCGCCATGCACACACCCTTCCAAGGTTCTTGTCTTCCCTTCCAAAAAAGAAACAAAATTGCTCTATATGATCTTCATACCTCATAATAGCCAATCATAACGTCTAGAAAGCAGTCGTGCATAACAGGACAAACAACACTGGGGTATAAGGAAGTCATCAGAAAGAAGTGAATCCGGCACTACCCTTCAGTCCAGTAAGGCTCAACAACCGAAAATGCACCAGGCAAGGAATCTGGGTCAAATGACGTGAAAAATAAGAGATCAGCTTGATCAGCCTCTTCGAGCCATCGCAGCTGCACGACGGTCCAATATCGCTTGCAGGTCTTCATCCTGGAGCTCGTCGCCGGTTCCTACAGCGGCCCAACGCTTCGCTCGTCGGTCCTCTCCGATGAAGGTTCGGATCACGCACGGGTCCGTGTAGTCACCTTGGCACACCTTGTGCCGGCCCAGGTGCTTGAACCGTGGCCCCAGCGGTCCATTCACGTAATGATATTGACCTGCAAATCGGTACTGACGCCGATCCCCGAGAGGATAGAACTTGTCCCCCCAGTGGCCGTTGAAATAGAACCATTCGGTGGGCGCCATCGGCGAGAGATTCGAGGTGCGCAGAGTGTCCGTCTGATAATTGTAGGTGTAAGAATGCAGGTTGAGGAGAGGATCCCAGAGGGGACCGCGGTCCGTCTCATCGTGGAGCAGGCCCCAGGGCAGAATATATTCATGGATTCCGGGAGTCGCATACATGGCATGCGTGCCCACGGCAGAGTAAATGACCGGCTTGAGTAGAATTGGTTAGCTTCGAATGAATATGTCAAGGTTACCTAGGTAGGATGGCCAACGTACTCGTTTGCCTCTCTTCTCGACAGCGTCGTAGCTGTATGCTTCCCCAGCGGTGTGGGCGCTGAAGAACAGCGCCTTGGGCTTGCCTTTGTAGAACCGTACCAGACAGTGCTCCCAATCACCCACGTGGTTACCAAAGCGGATGTTGAGGACAGCATTCCCAAGATTGTAGCTGTAGAAGTAAAACCAGAAGGCATCGATGATGCCGTGGCCTTTGTCAACTACCACAAGCACTGCCGGGGCATCACTGCGTCCGCCAGTTCGGGTATCTCCCTGAATCGGGTAGCCACCATATCGTTTGCGGAGCTCATCAACGTATTCCTCAAATGAATTCAACGCTTTGAACCGGGCGCCCACATTGTCCTCCCCTTCGCCAGCGTCGTACCATTCTGCTCGATCTTCATCTGGCTCATCATCGAGGCTATCCGGAACACCGGGAGAAGGCTCCTCGGGCTCTGCAACACCCGGCTTGGGGATATTCCTCTCACCGGCGAGCCAGTCGGGACGATCTTCGACGTTTTCATTACTCGTCAAATAGACATGTCTGCCCTGCTCCCATTGGTTCAATTGATCGAGATCCCGGAGGGTGGGATGCTGCCATTGTTCCTCGACGGGCGTGTAATTCAGCCGGGGAGGAGTGTGCACCAGATGTTCGGCGATATCCCCTGGCCAAAACTGCTCTCTTGAGAACAGATGCACCAGCGGAGCATACTCCAGCACGTAGCTCGGGATCTCCCGCAGCACGCGTTCGTCATCACTCCAGTCCTCCGAGGTCCCGTTCGCATTCGTCCAGTCTGAACGCCAGTTTCCATCGTCATCATCGTGCAGAGGCTGCTGACTTAGAACTTGACGCTGTCCCACCGAGGCGTGGACCAGCTTCACATGGGCTAATCCGCAGACTCCGAGCCACCGGCAAGCTTTACGGTCGAACCATGAGTTGGAAGTTGCAAGCCACTCGTTCTCTTCCAGATCTTCTTCCGACCAGATGAATAAGTCCGGGTTCAGGGCTCGGACCAAGCTGTTGACGCAGACGTAGGTGATCAGGGTCAGCAGGACGGCAATGGCAGCCTTGGATAACCGCGAAGACATCTGTTGAACGAGTGACAGGACCCCTGGTGTCCCAGAAGTGATGAAGGGTTTGAGGTCGGTGTCAAGAGGCCGGCAGTCCTTGTCCGGAGGACCGCGGGGAATCCTGCCCGCAATCGGTCTGTCGTCAAACGCCCTCTACCAGGCCTGCAGAGAGAGTGGCAGAGACGTCGATGGGAGCGAGAGTGTCGGGCTCGTCGGGCTCCGTGGAGAGGAAGGGTCCGGGAGAAGGGATGTCAAAGGGCGAAGAGAGTGCAGAAGGAGGGGATAGTGGTACCTGACCACCATGACTTAGGTTCTGTAGGACGATAGGTCGGTATATGAAGGGATTCGTAGGAAAACAAGCTTCAGTTAGTCACGAGGCACAAAAGCGTATCGTCCGGGACCAGCAGACCGAGCCGAGAGCAGCAGCATCGAGACCGGCAACCAGCACAGCCTGCAGGGACAACGAGGGCTGGATAAGGAAGAGGGGTGGACCCGATCTCGGGAGAGGGCGGATGATGGATGAATCCATCATGACAGCGCTGGCTGCCTTCCGCGTGCAGCCGGCAATCCATTCGATGCCTGAGGGAGCACGGTTCGGTAAGGTACGGTCAGCTGTACGGGTCACCGCCCAACCAGAGGACAGAGAGCTCGCAGCTGCCAGCGTGCATTGGTTAAGAAGATTACCTGCTGACCGTCGGAGGTGCCTGATACACTTCCATTTCCACTCCAGTCTCAGGACGCAATCCAAGAACGTGGCTCTGTCCCTACCACTCAAGGTTATTAATAATATTAACTAAACCTGCATCTCGTCGATCCATCCCTGCAGGGTAGTCCGACGTTTGTCACCTTAAAGGACTTTACCGACATTTCCTTATACCACTCGAAAGAGAGGGGTAGAGAAAGATGGCTACTATAATACGTCACAGTTTCTCTTAGACACCAGACTAATACTAAGGTGTTAGTCCGTATGGAACACTGGGTCTGTGGTGATCGATGAACCATCTAGGATTAGGTAGCCTTTAGGCTCGGAACCGCCACTTCTGACTATTCTTATTCTGTCAGACGTACAGACTACAGAGGTCAGTCACTGACGGAGTGAGTAATTCTTCTAGAGCAATAAGAAAATGATCCTCCATTGTGATAAGTCTATTGTTGGAATGATTTACTGTACCATACAAAAAATGAGGATGAGTGAATGCTGGGAACTATTCCTGGCATCATTCTGGACCTGCAGTGTTTGATTAGGTAAGCATGTCAAGTCAGCTGCCAGCAATATACGAAGTAGCTGCAGATACTATCTCGTCATACTCGCACTAGGGCTACCTGGCCTGCTTCCGATTGAACCAAATCACTACTCCGTATTATTGTCTTCGTGGCTTCGATTCTTCTGCTTACTATTATTGTCTCCCCAGTTATGTCTGCCATTCACCCTCCGCTTCCGTCGACCTCCGCGCGACCCAGCGATAACGACGCCATTGACCAATCCCGGATCTGCTGCCGGCTTGGCATACAACCCAAGATGGCCTGAAAACAATCAGCGTTTTTTCTCCTCAGTCGTTCGCGGGGTTGGTGTCGCGTGCTCCTAGACCATTTGCTGCTGTCATCTGCTTTCATTTTATGCTAGAGACATCGTCCGAAGGATCGCCATGCAGGTTGACTCAAATTCGGGCTCTGCACGAGCCGTGGATCCAGCTCTGCTGACCGGGCTCGATGCGGAGGATTCAGACTATGAGTACGAGTATGACGAGACTGAGACTGAGGTGGGTAGCCCAATTAACCTGTCTGTCCCCAATCTATGGGGGCTCTGCTATCCTGATCTGCACCATTCTTTTACGCCATAATTTCTGACTTCTACAGACCTTTTATATCAATCTCGATATCACCTCCTGCAACGGCCCGATCAAAGCTCCACGACGCAGACAGCCGTCCTCCACCGATACCACTTCCCCGCATGTTCCATCGTCAACAGTCGGTTCGCCGGAACCACTGGACGAGGCCAACGGGACGACGACGATCGAGGATACAAGCGAAGGCGTCTTCGAGGACCGAATCCAGATCCTAGATCTTCACAGCCCCAACCCTCTCATCTCCTACCAGAACCACATCTTCAGCTGCTCCTGGGCAGACGTGATCGGGACGGAACTATTCTTTACCAAGCCAGAACCCCAGCCGGAGCATGCTGGCCTGACCTGCCTCAAGCACGGGAAAGACTTTGACCTCATCGCCGCCAACAGCGTCAAGATCATCGGACGCAAGGCCCATCTGATCTCGAATACAGGGCCCAGAGAAGAGGACGCCAGCGTTGACGCCCAGCAAGGTGCCCAACTTCTTCCGGCCCATGGAAAGCGGACCAGCCAAGCACGCTTCCTGCAACGTCTCATCAACGCCAAACAAGCCAAGGGCGAAACCGACATGGTTCGCACGGTCTACAGCATCAAGCGGGGCCAGCACTTTGAAGATCGACTGCGCGGGTGGGCCAGGACGGAGGAGCGCATGGCAATGATCCAACGGCTGAGCCGGGATGCCCTCCAGGGGGACGCCGATGCCATCAGGGCGTTGGAGGAGATTTACGCAGAGGTCGAGGCTGCTGCGGAAAGCAGTGCTGCGGCTGCTGACACCACCGCCGCGGGTGCAGCTGGTCCAGCTGGTCCAGCTCAAGAAGATCCTTCACATCGCCAACCTGGGACGTGAGAAGATTGCGGCGTAGCATTAAGCCGTCTATTCTTCACATCCATCTTTCTGCCACCATCACTCTTGATTGACACTGAGGTTGGACGGAGACACGTGAATCACGTGCTCGAAGCACTTCCATCTTGTCTCGAACCCGTGGAGTTCCAGGAGATCCAACCAGATCGAGCAGGGCAGATTGGCCATGAGGCAAGATCCGTTGCAGATTCCAACGCCAGAAACGCAGGCGTCAGGCCTGTTGACAGAAAGTCGGAAGGCGTAGGATGTGGTTGACTGACTACCATCTTATCTGAGACCACATAACTCGTGCTGCTAGACAGCAAGAACTATGCGGTCCTCGTATGAGTTATTGATATTCTTGATTTGAGGACTGTCAAGCCCCCACGTTGGAAGACATGCACGAAGTTATCAGCAAAAAGTCCGATCAAAACCGGCTAATTATTTATTATCAGTCTGTCACCACGAGATAAGAAACAAGACCATGGTAGTCAAGCAAAGGAGAATTGACTGGCAGAGGTGTTGATGAGAATAAATAAATAATAAGCGAAGCGATCATATGCCCTGCCCAATTGTCAACCCCAACCTGAAGACCCGAATCAGACCAGACCGAACCGAACCGAACCGAACCACAACGCCGTGCATGGATAATACAATTCCAACCCCGCCCATTAGAATTTGTGTATGCTGGTGTCTATGTACAGTACAAATACTGGTGTTGTTCTTGTTCTTTCCTCGGCAGGAAGAACAGTTTCTTTTTTTTTCTTTGTGTTCAGCCATTGAAGGAAAATTGAATGAATGAATGTCGTGCAAGTTTTTTGTTCGTCGATTTTTATTTCTGCCGTCAAACTCGTTTTCTCTCCAAGGCGCTCCAGTCAGGATAGGAATTATATGAGGATGGGAACCCCACCGGAGACGGCGGCGGTGGCGGTGGTTGATGATGGTGATCCCAGTCCACGAAGCTGACGTCGTTGTCGATCGTCGATGATGCCGATGATGATGTGTTAGTGGTGCTGGTGGTAGTGCTGCTAGATTGCGAGGACGTATCCGTATATGGCTCGTATCTGTTGTATGTGTAGTATTTGGGGAGCATAGATGCGGAAGCCTCGATGGCGCGAGAGATATCCTGGCTGAAGGTGGAAGATGGTCCCAGTGGTGACGGGGTCAGGATGGCTTGTGGTCGGTTCTGAGGGATGGTTGATGCCATTGTAGTGTAGCTCTTTTTTCTTGCAAAGCAAGAAAGACGTGTTGTTTTTGGTTGTTGATAGATAGGCTGATTTGATTTGATTCGATTGATTGGATTTTATTGGTGTCTCCGGAAGGAGTTGGGAGAGGAGAAGCAGAATACAGTTGAGTGAGTTTAGAACAGCTGTGCACAGCACACCACGATCGATCAATCGCTACGAGGCAGCAGGTATTGTTGATATTGTTATTGCCTTGCAGGCAAAACAAAGTCGTACGTACGCGTCCACGTTCCAGTGACGCTGTTCTGATCAATCGAATAGGTAATGCGGACCCTCCGAAACTTCCCGACGGGACGGCACAGGCACCGATGAAGCCTGAAGTTTACCTAGGTACGATGAAGTTTGTTAGTCGTGATGCCATCAGCAGAAATTGAGATAGAGGTGATGATCGAGGGAGAAGTCTTGGGCTGTACCTACTGGCAGATGGTTGCAGTAAACTTCCTTGGAATCGAGCTCGTGTGAGTTCTAAGAAGTCGAATAATGCAACGCAGTAAGAAATTCGGGTGCAGGAGTGAAGAAGATTCTGTTCAGGCTGCCTCGAGGCAGTTCCAAACTCTTGCACTGCCAGAGAGGTGGAAGGTGAAGTCGTTGAGTTTTCAGTCCGGACTCCTGGGGGTACAGAGTACGTAATATATGTACGGAGTAGGTGAGAGAGGGCGGATCTGCCTTGTCCTACAGGGCGACGGCTCCCTAATAAATAACAAACTATTTCACATGTTTCCTTCGCATGTCAAGACACTACCGGCCCAGGGGAAGGGGACGTGGGACGATTTGCATGCCTTGTTGATCCTGCGCCTCGCTTATCGCATGAATTTTCTTAACTATCATCTTTTCGCCCTGCGGTGGCCCCTTACGGAGTAGTCTTAGCGCTGTGTGGAGAATCGACGCGGCTTCCCCAGAAGCTGCAGCGTGCAAGCTGCAAAGCTTCCCGGGGAAAGCGGAGAGCTATGCTGCTATGCGGGTGAGTTGGCCCAGGGTCTCTCTGAACTCTCCCTTTCTTTCTTCTGAATCTCATTCTGAGTGGCTGGGAAGGCTTCTCCATACCGCATTTCGTCTTTTTGTTATGGTTCTGCAGAGTGGACTCTGACTCTATGATGCTTGCTTAGTGCTGTCCCGACTTTGGGGGTGCTAAAACAGCTAAGCATGCACAGTGGATCGATCATTCCTGCCTGTCGGAGTCGCCCCACCGCCCGGATTTCCGGGGTTGCCTTCCGGGAGCTCCCTGTCATCCATATTGGACATGTCCACTCGCTCCATTCCTCCGTATTTGTTATTATGCTGCTTGCCCAGAGTCAGTGCATCCTGGCCTTGCTACCAATAGCCCACCTGGCAAGGCAAGGCTGTCGTAGATTAATTGACACGACTTGTACTCCGTACGGAGTAAGTTATCGGCAATGGACACCACTAAATAGGCAGGTAGGTAAGCAGTTAATTAACCGCCGGAAAAATGCCTCCTATTCTACCGTTCTACCTTACCGGAAGACTGGCGTCCCGAACAAGCTGGCTTTCTACTGTGTAGGTGATCTAGCGATGCTAGCTGATGCACTAGGGGCGCAAGACCCGCGGGCCGCGGCACCGTCACCTTCTGGAAACCCGAAGTGCGCTTCCATTGACCTGCTAAATTCTTACTACGAGGTTAAGTAGGTTATAATTACGGAGTACGCCGGAGTACGGTCCGAAGTTCGACCAGGAGGGAGTCGAGTTGAAGAAAAAACTGGGATCGAGTCACACTGCGAGGCAGAGGCAGAGGCAGCATAATATATTAAATGGGCTATATAGTAATAACAACAATGACAAATAATAAGATGGATCCATATGGCTGCATTAACTAAGTATTGCATACATATACATATTCTTGCTGCAGCGTGCATATGGAGTAGAGGTTCTGAACTAACCCACGGGCCACAATGGTAGGGGATGTCATGGGGAAATGGAAATAAAAGACGAGTCTACGGAGTAGTACGGAGTATATTCTCACCGCTGGTTTCAATCGACTCGAGCTTGTCACTCTATTTCTCTCTCCTTTTCTGTGTTCAATCCTACGATACGAGCAGCATGCAACGTGGATGATCGAGGGCGGGTGCCTGTGGTGATGATCAGGCCAAGATACATACGGTCTGGATACGGTGTGCCAGGCAGCCTCCTTGATTGATGCCAGATAGTCTGGAATCCAACAGTGGTTATTATAATAATATTTAAGAGGAGAAGAGAGGTAGTAGTCATGTAGTCAACGACACAATATTATTAATCAACAAGCCAACGACGACAGACAAGGCGCTCAATGGTAGGTTAACTAGTCAACTTCAAATTCTCTGGCTGTAACACGTCATCCAGACAGACACGCCGGGCAATGCGTAGGTTGTTAGGTTAGGCGCCCAAGTACACCTTTTTCTAGCCCCAGGTTTGAATTATTATATTTGTAGGATATTAATTAACATTGACATTTAATATTAAATCCAGACAGACAGAGCCAGACAAGAAGAGTTAGTTAATTAGTTGGTCGCTCATCTTAGTGGGCCTATCCATAGGTAATCCGGTAGAATACTGTACAGTACTTTACATACAGTACAGTACAGTACATTCGCAGAGATCATTAATTATTAGGTCAGTTAATTAATTAGTTAATCTATCTATCTATTTATCTATCAAATCGGTATACATATGTGCATAACTTACACTTAACTGGCTACATACGTACATACAACATCACTTCACTATCACTATCACTATGTTATAAAAACCTGAACTTCTGTTTCACACACTATTATCACGTAGATGTAAAAAGCAATATATTACACCAAATTCATGAAATCTGCCTAGCCCTTATTAGTAAGAGATATATAAATCCACGGCAAAGGGATTACATCAATTATTAGTATGAAATTATATATTAGACTATCAGCAAGGGATATGCCTCAGCTAGTAACAGATATAGCAAGAACTACGGATTATAACAAGGAATATAGGTAGGGAGCCCGCCTGGAAAGTAGATAATGAAAACTACATCCTTATATCATAGGTAGGCCTGGGGCCAAGAGTCCCAGCTATAGCAGGTATTTCAAAGTTCAAAACAGTCAGTCGAGCAAAACGAGATCTTTACGTAAGGCACAGTACAGTGCCAGTGCCGGTGCTGCCAAGATAGGGAGCATAGATAGGTATGAATAGTACGGTATTCAGCATTCCTCTTGGCTTGGAACCTACCTACCTATCTAGCTATCTAGATAAATGTGGAATGTCCGATTGCGTTGTGTTGCATTGCATTGAAGATCGAGAAGTAGAAGTGTGTAAACATCTGCAATACATCTACCTATGTGCCTATCTATCTATCTATCTGCGCCGGTTCTACAGGGTTGTTAGAACCCGGAATGCGATAAATACGAAGGAAGTATATAAACTGGATTTTTCATAAGTGCCCTTAGCTTTCCTCTTCTGAAGAAGAGGCTATCATCTAGAGACTTATCAACAGGAAGATATTATTTAAAATAAAGATAGATTAATAATATTAAATAAACCTAGCATTTTTATATAGAGTAAGTTTTCTTCTTATAGACTCTATTATACACAAATATTTATAAATCTTCCTTAGGTTTCTCGTTAAAGAGAAAGGTATACTAGAGAACTATTCCTTCCTTTGTCTCGGGTATTTGCTTGGTTCACGGGTGAGATCACTACAACCTAGAACTCCTAGGCGCTGATAATGACATCAAAGAAACCTTGCTTTTCTTTTATGTAGACTAAGTCCCAGACTCTACTATACAAACCTAGGTATGTATAAATCTTAGATTTCTTAAAGAGAAAAGGTATACTAGAAATTATCAGCTGGAGAAGAGCTACCTACTCTAGTTCTTTATCCACTACTGAATCCATTAATAAAACAAAGACTTCATAGAAAACTTACAGCATAGAGATGCCTACTGGTCACGTGTCGACGAATCTTGACCTCAGGTTGACATGCAGAGTTCCCAGACAAGAAGACAGTTGAAAAATGGAGAATCAGACAAGACAGCCAACAGGGCCTCCAGCCGAGATATCAGCATCCGACATCCAAGACCTGGTAGCGGCCATATCTAAGCATGAAGCGCGAGATCAACAGGTACCATCGCTCCGTTAAACTAAAAGCAAAGATCTCAACCGACATTTTCGCCAACACGCCATGGATCGCGTGTGTCGACAATCCTTGATTCTCTCGCCAATCTGTCTATTTCTCAATCAAGACATGAAGTGAGAGCCACCGCCCTGCGAGTCGACAATCCTTCCCAGTCGATCGAGCTGATCGTCGCGACAAATACGGATGTCTCATCTGCTACTTCGGCCCATCTGGTTGAAGCGTGGAAGGCTTTGAAGCGGATTTCCTGCTTGTATCACGAGCTGTATCCACATGGCACTCCACCTCAGAAGATTACAGATGACCGGTTGAAGGATTTACTGTTCCAATTCTCTCAGCTGTGTGTCAAATTCACATTCAGCAGGTTACAAAAGCGGGTCAATTCCACGGTCGCCCTTTTTCAAGCAGTTGACATCGACGATCTTGACCCCTCACATCCGTTCTGGGCTGTTCGGAAACACATCCTGGTGCTCGAACGATATTTTACCCGTGAACAAGGCGCGATAATTGGGAAACCGGATGATCACAACACCGAGGCATGGAGACAATTACTGGGCTGTCTACGCGGCAGTCAACGGGCGATCGACGCGTTTTTCGCAAGTGGTGGTTTAGACGACAAGAACTGCACTACACATTTTCTCAAATTCGAGGCATATCTCCGCAAGATTGCGTCGGTTATGAACGACATCGATGTCTTGACCGGGGCAGCCACCTCGCCACAATGCAGACACTTGTTCATGTTGTCGAACTTCAAGCTGAGGACTCTTCCTAGTATGACCTCAAAAGGTACCGCAAAATGTTCCCCCTCACACGGCAAGAGACTGGGAAGCGGCGCTCGAGAAAGCCCTTGCACAGCGAAATTGGCATGAATCCCAAATAGCAGAGTTTGAGCCGCATGTCGATATGGAGATCATTAATAGGGACACGGCCTACATGATGGCCAGGGAGGAGGCGATGATCAAAAAAAGATGATCTAGTCGTCCACTGCGAGGTTGAAGTTTTACTTCACATTGCAAGGACCAAAGAAGAGGATCCTCGTCTTCCATAGCTTACAGCTATATGGAGTTTCGAAACTTTCCTGTCAGGCTTGTCATGCGTTCTTCCAAGCCTTTAATCGGATTCACAATACGCAGTTTTCTTTAACGAAGGGCTCTTCTTCTCACGGCAAATTCAAATCATACTGGCCGTGGCAGTTTCCTCCTCAGATATTTCCGCAGAGAGACTTTGTCATCACCCTCACCTACAATATCATCGTCGACCGCTGGGTGAATTCATATGACGGGTATCGGCCACAGCCAAAATTGGTTCCTCGGAGAGAAGACTCAGGCAATAACCGCACTATGATTTGGGATGATGATGAGGAGACGGAGGCATTGTGTCAACAAGCTTATAAAAGACTTTGACCGACTATGAGAACGCAGTGCAGTGCAGGGGTGGCGATGTTACGATACCTTTAAGGTATACAAAAGACTCACATACTGTGAAGGGCCAAAGACTTGCTGTCTAGAAACTAGGAGCTCATAAAAAGGATTCGCTGGGGAAGGAAGAAAGGAAGGAAGAGAGAGAAAGGCACGCGAGTTATATCAACAGGAGTCATGTGATGAACAACAAATGTACCAATCAGAAAACGAGAGCGCAGCTGAGTCAGCAATATGGGCTTAGCCCGCAACACATACAATGATACACAAACGATATGCTTCATACTTGCATTAGTGACGTATGTACATATGCATACATATACACATACCCAGTTACTTACACCCCGTCATCTATTGAGCATATCGTCCAGATCTGTCGATCGATAGATCGATCGATCTTGATCTCTCTGTGGGGCTGTATGTCCATGCATGCATGCAGCATTCCTAGGGAGGCAGGTAGCTAGTGAAAATGCCTTTCCTACTGGTTATTCTTGTGTAACCCATTCCATGTGATCCACTTTTATGGCATTCTACCATATAGGGTAAGTTTTCTGGAGAATTTTGAGTAAGGCAGGCGGTCGCGTGCCTATGGTTTCTTGAATCGCGGTCAACGGGGCGACAGTCAACGGTCAATAATCGCTTCTGATGATGGCGGCGCTCTGGATACGTTGTAAATGCTTCCCAGAGCGAGAGCCACAGAGTTAATCAGCGCCTTTGATGGGGCGGTCGACACGGCTGTTCTACTGCAGCAGTTATTAACGAGAGTAATGCTAGTACTTTGCAGATCCTACATGTGGCCATCGTAAATACCCCAGAATCCCCATCGACTGTGGCCAGGTGCTTCGATGACGGCTTCAGAATGCGCTATCGTCCATGACGGGATTACTCTGAAGAGCGACACGATCAAAGCGGCTGACGCCTAGCTCAGACATCGTGTGAGTTACCTCGTTGGCCCGAAGTCTCTCGTCGATTTGCTCCTGAGTCAAGCAGGGAGTTTCGAGAGCGCGCTTTAGATCCTGAAGAGCGGAAAGCTTGACGACGGGAGTATCTAGGGCATGCTTATAGTCGCGTGCAATTCTGGTGAATGTAATGTCTCGCCACTACGAGAACTGTCGCGAGAAGTTGCGATCTAGAAGGGGACGTGGTTCCTGGCACCGGTGTAGGTGCAAATAGACCGTAGATAACATGTGGTCCTGGGCATTTTCCACTGCGACATTGAGAGAAAGGCTGTGGATTTTTTTTGACAACATCTTCATCAATGGTAGTGAACGAGATTATTGTCTTGTTGATGCTTGCATAAGAAGACAGTCAGGTTAACTAACTAGGCCTTCTAGGAAAGAAAATGAACAGTAAACAATGATGCTGGAGATCAAGGCATGATAAGCTCATCCTCGCCATACCCAACAGAATTCTATCAATGACCCCTGCAGACAGAGAAGAGGCTGTGTTGCTTTAGGGTCCCAACGATGTCGGATGTTGTCGACGGAGCAGTGATTTAGTCCTCCCCAGGGAAAGCTCCCGATGGTTTGGGGTTAGTCTTCTCATCATCATTATTGTCTCCCATGTGACCATGTCGGAGCACTTAGCTCGCAATATCAAATGCTTGCTTCTTGGCGCTCTAATGGGCCAGTCATCCCGGACACTTGACAAAAAGAGGATATGTTGAGCGTTGATTCTGGATCCAGTGACGATGCTGGGGGGTTCAATCACTCCATTGGCATCAATGATTATCATGCACTTCTTTCCCCATTCTCAATGCTGATTTTGCTGTCTGTACCGAATACAGCAATTGGAAAAAAAGAATAAAAGGCAATGCATGTATGTACTCTGTACTGTACCAGAAGATGCAGCGCATCATTTGTTCAGAAACTTCCACGCCCATGCCTTTACCTTCTTTAAAAGGACTTGTTCTTAAACACTGCTGAGGAATTCCATGCCGACTGTTTCTGTAATTAACCTGAGACTGCACTCTTCGAATGAGGTTGTTTACCTTCCAGATGGAAAGCTAGGTCTGGCCATAGTGGTCGTTATCAGCTGTGTAATATAGGTAGGTACCTAGGTAGATGGTGACCCTAGCCAAGCCCTGGTGGTTTCTTTTTCTTTGTCTAGAAAACGTTCAAGACAAACGAAACTTCCAGAGCTTGTAATAATAACAGATCATCTAGAAAGAAGAAAGCGAAAAAGAAGTCGGCATATATTCGGAATAACAAGAGGCAAGTTGTTGAGTATAACACGCTTAGACGCGGTTAAGATCGGTTTCAGGTATTCTGTACCCAGCAAGATGATACGTTAATATTAGCTCTGCCTAGGTATGGAGTACGGAGTATGGAGTAGTTGGGTAGCAGACACGCGGAGAAATTTGCTGACAGTGGAGCTGAGGGGCAAAAATTTTTTTCTTGTCTTGGGAAAGTCTTGTTCTGGCAACTCGACTGAATGCTACTGCACGTTTCAGTTCGACTGACTGGGAGCAGGAGAGGAGCAATTTCAATGCGATGGAGCAGATTCAGCAGAGAAAGGACATTCTACAATCTCACAATCTCAATTGACCTCAGGAAACGTCTGATACACTGTAGAATAGACTATTTATTGGGTCATTATATACGGAGTAGTGGGACGCAGAAACTTCAACTCTTCCCCGCGGGGAAGACTGGTTTCACTTTCATGGGGATCACACGGATTGACTACGCAGTAGACTGGCAACAAGTCTATTCAATTCCATTCCATTCCATTCTGCCTTCCCTGAAAAAGGAATTTTCTTTTTTTTTTTTTTAAAAAAAAAAGTCACTCGGAAAAAAAGACCAGAAAGAAGGCCTTCTCTCCGTACTACTCTACGCCAGGAATTGCCTTACATAACCACGCGGGGTTTTTGCTACTAGGATCGCCATCCCGTGACCATCGGGTCCAAGCCTGGAACATTCTTTTTCGGATAATGACATCCCCAACGTCAGTTTTCCGCATCATGTGGTTTTTATGAGGTAATCCACGGCTCCAAAACGGGCCAAGTATGACGCGTGACAATGCCCCCTTTTTTAATTTTTTTTTGAGGCATTTTCTTAATTCGCTTTCTTGTCGCAAAATTTGTCGCAAATTGCTTTCTAGGATTGTGCGATATTACGTGCTTGTATGCTCGTTTGAATCGATGATTGGTCATACATAGGTCTGTGTGCCTGTAGTAGTTATGGTGAGTGGAGTGCAGTGGACTAATTCTTCGAGACGATGGTGAAGTTCGCTCTGTAATATTATTGTATTATTCTGTAAATCACTCAATTGAATAACGCTGTCTCGAACTGTCATTCGGTAGTGTTCGAGAGAAAGCGAAGATCTCAATCAAACTAAATCTGGCTCAGTGAATCCTTATTTGGCTGGTATGCTGGCAACTCGGAGAGAAGACAGCATGCCGTACGAGTCATATTCCTTGTCCAATAGAGGAACCTGGTATGGAACAGGCGTTTGAAAGATTTGAGCAGTCGGTCGTCAGTGATCTTTTCCACGGGTGGGGCCGCCTTCTTCATGGCGGACGAGCTGACCAGTCAGGCCCTCGGCGGAGGTCGCTCCTGCCAGCGGACTCGTGATTTCCTCGTTTTGAAGTTTTGCATTCCTGCCGTGGACGCCCCGGATTCGACCAGAGGGCCGAACGACGTCCGGCCTGCCTTTCTTCGGCGGCGATCCACTCTTCCCCAGTCGTCCACTAGGCGTGCCTGGCGGAGATACCATTTTTAGCAGTCGTCGTGGCTGCTACGCACCGCCTCGAGTCTCGACTAGAGCCATGTGGCATAGCAGCAGTAATAGTCCTGGTCTTAGTTGATCGTGGCGAGTCTCATGACCAGGCCCCTTTGTCTTGTCAACGGCCAGAATGTGAGAGGACGCGGTAGTTGCGTTCTGTCTCAACTACGTAGGTCAATAGTATCAGCAGCGATCTAGATACGTCAGTTTAGTCACGATGTGCCTGGATCCTGTTGGCTCCATCGCATCTCCAGAGGGGCATCCTAGCGTCAGCCCGGGCCCGCGATAGCGCTGGCTAGGCTAGCCGTTCCTGACCGCTGACCGCATCTTGCCGCCGAATCATGGCCGCCTGGGACGATTCTGACGTCTCGATCATGATTCGCCATGGAGCGTCTATATATATAGCCAGCAAAGGACGCAGAGCTGGATCGTAACGAAGAGCTATACCGTCCTTTCTCAGGCCTGTGACGTGCAATTTGCCTCTTGCATGGCGGCGACCGACCCGGTCTGCTCCTTCTACTCGGATAAGCTTTCCGCGTGGTATGTGTCCCTCGATCAGGCCCTGATCTGAACTCCTTCAACCCTCATCGTTCCCCTCAATTCTCGTGACTGGCGGAGGTACCCTGCTATTTTGTAGCCTCCGGGTTAGAAATCTCCTTGACGGGCTTCGTGCTTTGACTGAATGGGCCTTTTCCTGTTATCATCATCCCTCGTCTTTCGTTGCCTGTGACCTGTCGCGTTGCTGACCTCATACGTCAGTACGCCCCGCTGACCGCTTTCCCCCTCGATTGAAGACACGCCCAGCACTGCTCCGATTTCTCGTCACACCCACCTCGCCAGATTCGTTTTCCACCGAATTAATTCCTCCAGCCGTCAGTCATGTCGTCGATCGATCCAGGTTCTGCGCGTCCTCCAATGGATGGCACAGAGGGCAAAGTAAATGGCGAAGGCGTTTCGACTCCCAAGCTGTTTGTAGACGGTGGATCAGGTCCTGGAACCCCCATCGGCTTTCAGCGTTACCCTCATAACAAACACTTCGACCATGTGATGCGAACTCCTGTCCGTCAGCCCTCGCCGCAGCCCACTCATCTGGGCATTCCCGGACCCGGGCATCACAGGGTCCTGTCGGAACAGGATCCGGGATATGTCGCGGCCAAGTTTGAAGGCAAACAGAAGCAGATGGAGCAAGGTGAGCATTGCGGTCGTCCGAGAATCGAAAGAAGAAGAGACAAAGATAGGTCGGGGATTTTTCCCTCTCCAGATCTAACGTTTTTCCACAGTCATGGACCGGTTAGAGGAGAAAGGGTTCTTCCCGAGCGACTTTGTTGTCTCTGAAACCACCTGGTTCTACAACATGCTGGGAATAGATGACATGTATTTCCAAACTGAGTCCGTCGACTCCATTGTCACCCAGATCTTGTCCCTGTACGCGGCCAAGGTCGCCGCCTATGCGCGGGATGACAAGCGGTTGGAGATCCGGCTGGACAAGGAAGATGAGGATCATGCTGTCTACATCGACACCAGCAAACCCGGTGTGTCGACCTTCGATGGACCGCGCTACGAGCAGAGGATCGATAAGAAATATATCGACGGTTCGGGCCCGGGGAGATGCTACCGCGTCGAGACCTTCCGTTCCTCCAGTCCGCTGCCAGGGGAAAGCGAGCAACAGCTGCGTTGCTACTTCGTCTACCGCTGTCAGTTCAGTAACCCGAACCCCGATCCCGACGAGACCAATATCGAGATCATCGGAGAGAAACGCTTCCTCCAGAAGGCCACCGCGAATACCAAGGCCATCTACCAAGAGATCATCACCAATGCTGTGGCTCGAACCGGTCCCGTCATTGAGATCTTCGATATCGAAGGAAGCCGGGAAAAGAGGCTTGTGGTCGCCTATCGCCAGGGTTCTGCGATGGGAATGTTCAGCGCTCTATCTGACCTCTACCATTACTACCGTCTGACAAGCTCGAGGAAATACTTGGAGAATTTCTCCAACGGAATTACCGTAATCTCGCTCTATCTACGTCCCGTAGACAAGCCTGAGATTGCCGAGAAGTATCCTCCTATTGAAGCGGCCATCCACCAGATCATGAAGGAAGTGTCGCTCCTGTATTGCATTCCGCAAAACCGCTTCCAGGACCACTTCGCCAGCGGACGCCTGAGCCTTCAAGAGACCATCTATGCCCATTGTGCTTGGGTCTTTGTCCAGCAGTTTTTGAACCGGCTCGGGTCCGAGTACACGTCCTTGGCCGCCCTCCTGGACACTAATAACAGCGTCCACGCCGAGCTGCTGTCGAAGATCAAGAAGCGACTTCGCACGGAGACGTTCACGTCCGATTACATCTTTGAAATCATCAACAAGTACCCGGATCTCATCCACAAGTTGTACCTGGACTTTGCGAACACGCATTACGTGCAGACAGGAGGTCCTGGTCAGGACGATTTCCTGCCAACCCTGAGTTACCTGCGACTTCAGGTGGATGAGGTCTTGGATGATGCGAGATTGAAAGAGCTCATCTCGAAGACGGCCGTGAATGAGCATGACGAGATGGTCATGATGGCCTTCCGGACCTTCAACAACGCCATCTTGAAGACCAACTTCTATACTCCGACCAAAGTCGCGCTCAGTTTCCGACTCAACCCTGACTTCCTGCCCGAGCATGAGTACCCCCAGCGTCTCTATGGCATGTTCCTCGTGATCAGTTCCGAGTTCCGAGGCTTCCATCTTCGCTTCCGGGACATCGCACGGGGCGGTATCCGTATCGTCAAAAGCCGCAACAAGGAGGCCTATAGTATCAACGCTCGTTCGCTGTTCGACGAGAATTACAATCTGGCCAATACTCAGCAGCGGAAGAACAAAGACATTCCAGAGGGAGGCGCCAAAGGAGTCATTCTGCTCGATGTCGAACATCAAGACAAGGCTCGCGTCGCGTTTGAAAAGTACATTGACAGTATCATGGATCTCCTTCTCCCTCCGGCCAGTCCGGGAATCAAGGATCCCATCGTCGACCTGCATGGCAAGGATGAGATCCTCTTCATGGGTCCGGATGAGAACACTGCCGATTTGGTGGACTGGGCTACGGAGCACGCGAGAAAGCGGGGGGCTCCATGGTGGAAATCCTTCTTCACTGGCAAGAGCCCTAAGCTCGGAGGTATCCCACACGATGCCTATGGTATGACCACGTTGTCGGTGCGCCAGTACGTCGAGGGCATTTACCGCAAGCTGGGCATCGACCCGTCCAAAATGAGGAAAATGCAGACTGGTGGGCCGGACGGAGACTTGGGATCCAACGAGATTCTGCTGGGCAATGAAACATATACGGCCGTTGTTGACGGATCTGGTGTCATCGTTGACCCGAACGGCTTGGACCGCGAGGAGTTGGTGAGACTGGCTAAGAAGCGAGTAATGATCTCCGAATTCGATCTGTCCAAGCTCTCTCCGCAAGGCTATCGAGTTCTCGTGGAGGACACCAACGTCACGCTGCCCAGTGGCGAGGTTGTCACCAACGGGATGCTTTTCCGGAACACGTTCCACCTTCGAACAGATCAGCACTATGATATTTTTGTCCCTTGTGGAGGACGACCCGAGTCGATCGATCTGACTACGGTGAACAAACTCATTGTCAACGGCAAATCGGTCATACCATACATTGTCGAAGGCGCGAACCTTTTCATCACCCAAGACAGCAAGCTGCGACTGGAAAAGGCAGGCTGCATTCTTTTCAAGGATGCTTCCGCAAATAAGGGTGGTGTGACCTCGTCGTCTCTGGAAGTGCTGGCGTCTCTCTCTCTCGATGACAAGGAATTCATGGAGAACATGTGTGTTCACGAAGATGGTACAGTCCCAGAGTTCTACCAAGCCTATGTCAAGGAGGTGCAGGAAATCATCAAACGCAACGCCACGCTCGAGTTTGAGGCCATCTGGCGGGAGTATGAGCAAACCGGTATCCTGCGCAGTGTGTTGAGTGACCGGCTGAGTGTTGCGATCACCACTTTGGACGAAGAGCTTCAAAAGACTGGGCTGTGGAATAATGAACAGCTCCGCCGGACTGTTCTACAGGAAGCTCTCCCGAAACTACTTCTGGAGAAGGTTGGCCTTGACACGATTCTGGAAAGGGTGAGTGCCCCTTCATGATTCCCGGTGAACGGGCGAGATATTGACCTGCCCAAACAAATAGGTTCCTGAAACCTACTTGAAGTCGATCTTCGGAAGCTACCTGGCTAGCCGGTTCGTGTATGAGTATGGCAGTAATCCAAGTAAATTTGCTTTCTTTGACTTGTAAGTGATTTGCTGAACCTCCCTCTGCGATGGTCTGCTGACTAGCTTTTTTTAGCATGTCCAAAAAGTTCTATCCGCAAATGTTAAAGAAAGAGTGAAAATCACATAGTCTTTATGGGTGTGATGGGTATTGGCTTATAGGATCAGATCAACATTGTTCTTCCATTTTTGAATGTCGCGAAAGACCGATGAGGATTGGCGTATTGCCTGAGTTTGAGTTTTTATTTAGAGTAATTGTTAGCGAAGACGAACTGAACTCGAGTTTGTTTCTCAGAATCTCGTGTCAAGATAGATGCTCAGCCATGGTCCATCTCTAGGTCGCGTAGGAGTACGCCATTCCCAGACCGGGAAACCCCAGAAAAGGAAAAGAAAGATGAAGATGAAGATAAAAAGAAGACACTTAAGCAGGACTCTGCATACATTCATACACTATATACATAAACATACGTCTATATACATACATTGTATCTACGTTATCATATGAGTATCATCGTGAAAGCCATCAAACCGCAATCCCTCTTCATGTTCGGTCCGATTAACACTCTCCAACTCGGCCCATAAGTCGGGATATTTTTCTTTCGCCCACTTTTCGACTTGGTCTTTTGAGTATTGATGGGGGCTGACGTTGTAGAAGTGAGCGATCCTATTTTCGTAGCGGTCAGCATCAGCGTCTTGAGTTCGACTTAAATCAATAGCATAATCGAATGACACAGAGGGAGACTTACGTCGAACTGAGTGGCTCGTAGCCGGACTCGGATTGCATCTTCTCAACTGCCTCCGCGGCACGGTCGAATTCGCCCTGCGCCGCCAGGGCCTTGATGTATGCGGTGTACATTCGACGATCCATCTTGATCTCCAAAACTTTGGCCTTCTGCATCATCTTGATCGCTTCCGACGCGCCCGTCGGGTGCGACTCACACGCCCGGAAGAAAATCGTTATGGTGTTGTGTGAGGGCCCCTCCTCGGAGCGGAGAATGTCCTTGAAAACCTCCATGGCCTTCTCGGGCAGCTCACACGCGGCGTAGGCGAACATCAATGCATTTCGAACCCGGGTGTTCAGTTCTACCTCCAGATCCAGTTTCAACATGTTGTGCACCAACTCCAGATTCTCCCGATCGGCCGTCATGGCAATCCCCTTGAAACATTTCCTATACGTGTCGGGCTTGGGACGTTGGGAAAAGCTCTCCGCCTGCCGCATATGGCCAAACACCAAACATGCCAGGTCGCTCCGGTTGCGCTGGAAGAAAGCAGTCATGATATCAGTTCGAACGCTAACTCCAGTCTCCGGGAACGCAACTTTCAGGAGATTATATGCCTCCCACACGTTGTCGTCATCTTCGCTGCGATCCAGGATGAATTTCAGCACAGATCGGCGGATCCGAGTTCTCTCATCATCTGCATAAGACCCCAGGCGTGGTCGCAGCAGCTGGGACACGGCGTCCCAGTCGTGACGCCGCAGCAGCATAAGAGTCAGAGCTGCAACAGTATCTGCTTCCAAACGGACATTGTTGTCGACGAGAGGGTCCAGCAGGGTGGAGATCTGGTCGAAGAGAGCATCAGCTTGCTCGGACAGACAGAGCATGGTTATGAGCTTATTCATCAGAGGTAGACTGATGTCGGCAATCGAGCCGCTGTCTTCCAAACGGCGTAAATATTCCAAGGTGCCTTTGAGATCGGAAGCTTGGATTCGTGACTCCAGTTGCAGCATAAGAGTCTGTAAATCTGGCTCCACGCCCCATTGAGACGCTAGCCCAGCAAAATCAGCGGCCAGTTGCGGATTACCAACGGCGTTCGCAAGTCCTATGAGATCATTCACGCAAGAGATAGTAAGAGACTGTAGAATCTGGGGATCTTTAGCGGACCAAGTCTCCAGCCTCTCAGCTAAAGCAGAAGCTCCGCTTCCCCGTGCTGCCTCCCACAACAAGTGAATATCTCGCGTGTCCGCATTCAGTGGAAGTGAACGGAGAACCTTCTCTGCCCAAGCTAGATCGGACTCCATGATCGATGCTTTTATGATGGCTATCTTCGTGGCCATGGTCGGCTTACCACCGTCGAAGATGGGACATTCGTACATTCTCTTCGCTGCCTCCACTTGATTTTGCTGGAGAAGCGTCATCGTCAACTCTTCGTGGGAGGCCTGATCAAGTGTGAAGCCGTGTTTCTCAAGTCCTGCTACGATCCTCCTGAGCTGGTACCCATCATTGTTCATAGCAAAGCCTTTCGTTACCAAGAGCCATGGCGAAGGTTTGGATTTGCGGAGCTTGGCCGAGTATGTCAGGGTCACGCGCCAGGCCTCCTCAGGGTCGCCATTGAAAGACAGAATGCGGATATAAGCCAAGAGCGCCTGGCGACTGATATCGTCCGCTCCGTATTCTTGATCTGCGGACAATTCCAAGAATGCGAAGCGAGCCATTTTCCGCACGGCACTCTGCGACTCGGGTAGGCATGTTGCTCCGGCCAGAACGTAAAGGACCGTTTCCAGATTCTCCCGGGAGAAAAGAGCTTCCCGGTCTTTGGAATCAAGCTCCTCCTGTCGTTGTTTCAGATACCTCCAAGTTACCACAAGAAGCCTGCCGTGAAAGCTGGTTATTACACCCGGGGCTTCAACCCGGGACTTGAAGAAATCCCGGAAAGCCTTAGACAGAGTATCATGTGGTGGTGGTCTGCTTCTACTCTGTAAGGACCGTACCAAGTCGCTCATCGGCTTGAGTCCGATCTCCGTAGCTATAACTTGATTTTGATCGGGAGGAGGAGGCGTAGGAAAAGCGAAGAACCCTCGTCTTTGGACATGGCCGTGATCGTACAAGTACCCTTTTGGGACACGGCGAGAAGGGATCGCATGCAGGAGTCGCCCGCGACAGTGAGAGAAACGGAACGGCTCATTATTGAGAATGGCTCGAAAGACGCCTCTGGTGAGATGAGACTGCATTGTCTACTCGTCAGCGGCGTTGCGCAGAGTTTGGGCGGATAGTGCTGGTGTGGAAGAAAACTCAGAATGAAGAGCTGGTAAGCATTGTCCTCATAACGTTGAAAGGGACAACCAATTGAAAATAAAGAGCTCCAATGCAGATGAGATAGACGCTCCAGATAACGAAAACCCGAGTTTGACAGTTAGTAGTTGCTAGTAGTAGTGAGGGGAGCTCCAGCGGCTTGCAGCCCCGGGCTTGGCGTGGAGGGAAAACGGAGAAAATGCCAGGCGCCGGACGAGCTTTGCACTGTAGTTTCACCAAATATCTTCAATCAGCTGCCCCCCGTTATTCCTGTCAAGGCATTGAGTTTAGACAGGGACGACGAGTCAACGACATTATGTCACTCAGTCTTTTTTCCCGATGGCTTCCTGGTAGTCTCACCGCGACTACTGGAGTACTCTCGGCCTGCCGATGGAATTCCACGTCTTCGACAGGATCGACAATGAGTGCTTTTACTTCTCAGGGCCGATCTACTGGAATGACACAAAGTATGTCATATATATATTTTTTCTCTCAGTCTCCTGATATGGGCAACCCTACGTCTATACCTACAGAGCTGCGACTGACAGGTGATATAGAGTCGAGATTGCTGAGCCGTCGATTTCCGAATCGGCAGAAACTCCTTGAGGAGCAGAGAGCCCAGGGAGAAAGTCGGATCTTAGAAAAGTTTCAGACTCGCGAATGGAAGGCAGGCGATGTCTATGCTCCACATGATCTGAGCCCGGCAGAGATGAAGAAATGGATGAAGCGCCAAAGCCCTTCACAAGATGCATTTGATGCATTGAATATCAATCCGCTACATCAATACAAGGTAAGCTAGTCCGAAATATCCTCAAAACTTCCGTTACGGGAGAACTAGGTTGCTAATTGAGCACCTTCGCTGGGCAGAATTTCGCCATCATGTCTGAATATATGACGCCCATGGGCCGTATAAAGCACCGGAGCCAAACCGGTTTACGTCCAGTGAACCAGCGGAAAATCGCAAAAGCCATCCGACGGGCGATCGGTATTGGCCTCATGCCAAGTGTCCATCGGCACCCCGAGATTCTTGCTGCGGAGGCGAAGGCCAGGATCGATGCCGGCCGCGTGGCCTGAAGGAGAGGCAATACGTATTCGCTGGAGCTGAAACTTGTCTTTCTACATAATGAAATGGTATGGGGTCCAGGGGCATTAGAAGGCAACAATTACCATGCTGGTTGTACATGTACATATTAGAGTGTATTATTATTTTGCAAATCCACGTCCTGCGCGTATCTAGATGCCCAGATCTAGAATCCACTTGATTATCTCATTATCTCAGCTCTTTTGGAAACCTGATGTCGACAACAGAGCTGTTCGCCTGACTTGGTCGCTGCCTATTGTGTAGGTGGCTTTAGCTGCGGAATTGGAAACATCAACAACCCCACCTGTCTGACAGCTTGCTTCTACGATTCTCAACGTATTCACCCATCGCTACAAGTAGAAAATAAAAAGCATCATAGCGTGTCTCTGTTCTCCATCTGTCTGCTCCGATGTCTCTGACGAACGGTGTGGTCACCCCTAGAGAGCATTCATTCTGACCCCAGCTGAACTCAATCTAGAGCACATCTGGGCCGCCAGCCCCTCCACAACTCGAGGTCAACCAACGCAGCTTGCTTCTGATCCCAAAGGCGAGCGACTTGCTTATGCGGTATAGTCCTCACTAGAAATCCCCCCCCC
>NW_027192495.1:0-65518 GCF_041956645.1 Rasamsonia byssochlamydoides | reverse complement strand
GGGGGGGGGAACAGGTCGTACCGAGAAAAACGCCGTTTTTGGTGAAAAAGGCACACCCCGTCGCGAAGTTGACACCGCATCCGATTGTATCGTTGACGGTAAACGTAGGACCGTACGGCCGGCCTTGTCCCTGGTTCTCGCCAAAGAAAGACTTCCCATCGTCACCATGGTAAGCCCAGGATTCTTGCTCCCATCCGGGAAGCCGCTCGACGGAGGCCTTGGGGCTAGAAAATCCAACTCCGATCATCCTGTCGCGACCCAGTCAGCAAGCAAATCACCTTTGTTTCAACTTCCCTCGATTTCACACATACCCCTCTTTCGACTTGGACAGAACAGTCACTTCAAAGTAGTAGATGCCACACTGGCGTGGCATGGGATGATCCGCCCGCACAGTGCCAGCCTCGTGGTCGTGCTTGCCCGGAGGTCCCATATACCGCACCTCCAACCCATCATTCAGCAAGTCGAGTCCGACATACTTGTCCGCTTCGTTCCACCGGGACGGCAGCGGGGTCAGTTTTTCTTCCTCGCCAGAAACTTCCTTCTCGACGATATCGTAGGTCATGCCCCGGTGGGAGGGAGCCATGCGATGCAGGTTGACATGGCTGGAAGAAGCAGAGAGGGGAGCGGTTGGGTTCGCAGAGGTGGTCGATTCCCGCTGGGCAGCCAGCTTGGAGCGATGAGCCGCCTCAAGCCGGGCGACATATCGGGAGTTGCGGAGGTAGGAGGGAACAAAAAAGGAGCGGTCAGAGGAGAGGGAGGAAGAAGCTGAAGCAGAGGAAGTCGCTATGCCAGCGGGCAGGTAGTTGGTTGCATACTCGGGAATACTGGCAAACTGTCTCGAATAGGCCGGTAAACCACCCGATCTCCTCCAACCGGCGCTCCCTGCGCCGTGATTCATCTGCATATCTGCATCCGTGCCTGGGATAGATCTGTAGTTGCGGCTGCCAGTGCCGTCAGACGAGGAGTATTGCGGGGGGTAGGAGGAGGAGGAGCTAGTCGGGTTGGTGTTAGCGGTGATGGTGGTGGCGGTAGCAGCAGCAGCTCCGCCGCCGTTACTATTGATTAGATGTGCAAAGGCGCCGGAGTGCTGGGGGGCAGTAGCGCTGGCAGCACCTGAGACGACAGAGGCATATGAGGAGCGGCGAGGGACGGAGGAGATGCTGGAGGAGGAGATGGATGTTGGAGGAGCTCCACCGGAGCCTGAGGGAAACGGGGCATTGGTCATGCTGTCGTCGTGTTGCCGGGAGCAGCAGCAGCAGCAGCAAGGACGGTCACCACAGCGCAGGCACAGCACGCCACCAGCACTTAGCCAACGTGCAGTCAGCAGAGGATCCCCCAGCGAGGGTTGAACAGCCCAGTGATGGCCCTGTTGGGCCCTGTGGACATCTGATCGATCGGAGCTGAAGGATACCCTCACGCGAGCGGGACGGTGATGTAAGAGTCGCACCGGTTCCTGGCCAGAGAGAGTGGGTAAGAGGACAGCAAATAAGCTTAATTGTCGCCAGAAACCTGTCTGCTGCTGGTCGAGATGACAACTCTGGTGCTTCGAGTCTCGTCTTTGAGGGAGAAGGAGGGAGATTCTTCTAACGATGACAATAGTAAAGAGTTCCCAAGGCACGGGCACCGATGATGCCGGCGACGCGGTTCCGGGAACGGAGAGGAGGAGGGGCACCAGGAAAAGGACAACAGTCCTCGACCTACACGGACTGCAGTAGAGAATAACTAATCAATTTTCACGAGCTGAGTGCCTAACAGGTCCATAGTGATCGGGCAACAAGAAGAGCGAAGAAGGATGGTAAATAGGCCAAGAGAACTGAACTGGACCTGGTTTCATGATGCTGCAGAGCGATCCCCTGATCCTGGTCTACTGTTACCCTCGGAGCCTTGCAGGAGGGGTTTTTTTGGTTACAATATTAATGTCTCTTATCGATTCCAAGGTTTTTCTTCTTCGTCTTTCTTATTTGAGCTATCGAACCAGCACAATGCGGGGAATGCTGATCTGCCAATCATCGGCTGATCCCAACGAAGATACTCCCAGGTCGTTGTTACTCTATACACACGTGACTGCAGCCCAGAAGACGAATATTATTATAGTCCTCATCATACTGCTCTTCTGATGTGAATTCGAAAATGATCATGGTTGCAGTCTTGACTCTTGACTCCTTGCCTGACAGGGCTCAGGTGACCTTCCGCAGTTGGACAAGGGTTCCGCGTCCTGTGGCGTACGCCAGTCGCAGTCCCCGCTTGCAGAGTCCAGTTTGAGGAAAAAGAATGCTCTAGAACGATGATTGAGAGTCTGTCTGGATAGAGTTTGATTTCAACAAGTTGATTGTAATTATGTACGGAGAACATTTGTACAGATCATAATATATACCGAGGAAATGCCATGTTTCATAGCAGCTTCCTGACCGGGAAGGTAATTACAAGTACTTAACTTCTTCTACTCCGGATCCGCAATCTTCAGAATCGCCTTGCCGAAATTCTCGCCCCGGAGCATGGCGACAAACGCGTCGCCGGCATGGTCGATGCCCTCGGTGATATGTTCCTTGCTCTTGATACTGCCCTCGGCGAGCCACTGCAGAGGAGTCAGTTTGTCTATTTCTCTCCTGATGGACATGATATGCAGGTAACTCACCGCTGCAATCCGTTCGTTCCTCTCGTGGAAATATTTCGGTCCAAAGCCCTGGTCGCCCACGATGAAGCCCTGCATCTTGATCCGCTTGGTGACGATGTTGAACAGATTCTTGACCCCGTAGCGCTGCTCTGGCGGGAGATTGTACTGGGAGACCATGCCACAGGCAACTAGATAGATCAGTCAGACAAAGGGACCTTTTTCTTGAAGAAGGGGGGGGGGGAAGAAAGGAGATACTTACTGATTCTGCCCCAGCTGTTCATCGCGTCTAATGCTGCCTCCAGCTGCTCTCCGCCCACGTTCTCGTAATAAATGTCAATGCCCTGCGGCGCCAGCCTCTTCAGCGCGTCCGCCGGCTTCTCCTTCTTGTAGTTGAATCCACCATCAAAGCCCAGCTCGTCGACGATAAAGGCCAGTTTGCGATCATCGCCCACGCTGCCGATGACGCGCAGGCCCTCATGCTTCGCGATCTGGCCGACAATCTGGCCCACGGCGCCAGCGGCAGAGGAGATGAAGATGGTCTCGCCCTTCTTGGGCGCGCCGATCTCGTACAAGCTCGAATACGCCGCCAGACCCGTCATGCCCAGGATGCTGAGGAAGTTGGACAGCGGCACCCCGTAGGGGTTCTCCACCTTGCGCGTCTGCTCCCACGCAAGAACCTCCTTCGGGACGGCGCTGTACTCCTCGATGTTGAACCGCCCGAAGAGGATGTCCCCTTTCTTGTACTGCGGGTGATCTGAGGCCAGGACCTGCGCCAGCGCGTACGCCGTGACGGGCTCCCCCAGTTGATATGGCGGGGAGTACGACGGGATCTTGGGATCGCGCATGCGGCCGCGCATGTACGGGTCTAAACTGCTGTAGAGGTTCTTGGTGATCACCCCGCCGGGCGGAGGGGCTTGGTTGAGATCAAACTCTCGTGCCTCGATGGCGAGGTGAGTGCCCACCACCGGCCAGGCGGTGGGAGGTTCTTTGAAGATGAGCCCTTTGTTCTGCACCATGGTGGTTGAATTCGGTTGCAGCAACGAAATGAGGAAGGACTTGTCTGTCTGTTTTCCTGTGAGATTCACCGATCTTGGGATACAGTGCTGCTGCAACTACTTACTGTCTTTCTTTTCCTTTCTTTTGTTTCGATTTATCCAAGTTTTAGGTACGCTGTAATTTGGAAATACTACAATCGGGATGCCCCGCTCTATTTAAACAAGTTGAAGTCAACAGGCACAGTTACGCAGTTAGTTAGTATTAGTATTATCGGTAGCTAGTTGGCGTATACGAAACGAAGCTTAATAATATAAATCGCAAAAGAAACTACTAGGTACCTAAGGAAGTACTCCATAGTGAGTGACGTAGTGGATTAACCTCGGCCAATTCCGTTGTATGCTTGTATTGTACAAATCCCGATCTGTCATCTGTCTTGCGGGTGGAGTCAGCAAGTACCTAGGTAGAGTGTCAGGCAGTCAGAAAAAAAGAAGCCAATCGATTTCTAAGACAGTCTGGACAGAGTCAGAAACTGGGAGAACATGATGACAAATTGATTTATCCTACCTAGGTAATTACAGACTCAAGTTTTTTGTGGACTCAATACGAAGCCTTGAAGCCTTAGGTAGTGTACTAGTACTTACTAGGCAATAATACTATAATTAATTACTGCTTGCTACCTAGGTAATGAGAAAGTACCTAGGTATGTCATTATTGGGTTGATTTAGTTACCTTAGGTACGGAGTACCTACCCTCCATTATGGAACGACTTTCCCCACTACTTGCATGTTGATGTACTGTAGAAAACATTCGTGAAAACGAAAAAAAAAAAAGCTGGATAATGACAGGATCTGATTTGCTACAGTACATATATTACATGCATATCCTGCAACCAATAATAATAATGATGAGGCCTAAATGTCAGCTGACTAAGGGGATCCCAGTAAGCAAAGAGTGGACGACTCCGGTCATCGCTAGGCAGGAGTGGTACTGTACAACATAATAGCTAACAATACAATATAATTGGAAGAGGGACAGCTGATTTATACAATACATACATATTGGAACAATTATTGATCGATGGCAATGACCGATTTTGTGTCCATACATATATATATTCTATGATGACCAGACCACCTAGATGGTATGGTTATGGTGACTGCTCAGCAGCAGCCGCATCCATCCGGTCCCATCCCTTGCCGGCTGCATGGCCTCGGAGGCAACTACCTAAAGACAAGACTTCGTCCTCGATCCCAGCAGAGATCCTACAGTACATACATCCTAGCAATGCAGTGCAGAGATCCTCAAGCGGGTGCCTGATGCGATGTGATGTGGTACCCCTTGTGGCATGGAGGCAGAGCCTTGAATCAATCCAATCCAGGAGGGTTGGGTTGTTGGACTGCACGCTACGCAATCAGTAGTAGCGCTTGGCGGTCATTGAATAATGAAGCTCTTGGGCGATGAGGCTGTGAATTTGAATTTTATCTCTGTCTGCGCAAGGTGACTGTATAAAGGTGTATCATGGAGGTTTGTTTGTACCGAGTCAGGAATCGAACTTGGTCAAAGTTGTAAAACTTATTATCTACCAGCATTGAATGAGGACAGATGCAAGCAATAGATAGCATTGTCAAAGTTCAGCGACTTCGTCTTAATCATATCATATCTCGCCATTTTTCAATCGATCACGATGACAAAATAGCTGACATCGACTGAGAAAACCAAGCGGTCCAAGCCTGGTAGTACTAGCAGCAGCAGTAGTGGTAGTGGTAGTACAGTACAATGTATGTAAAGTAAACAATTCCCAGAACACCCTCGCAAGGCCCAATCACAATCCCCAGTAAGATCCGATCTATCCCTATCACACATGAATCCATTTCATGGTGCTTTTTGTTTTGTAGCAAACCCCACAGTCCCGCTTTTGACCAATGACGTAGGAAAAAAATACAGAAGAAGCATTGAGCCATCAACACCGGCAAGAAAAAAAAAAGTACGGTATCACAATAATGTACAAGAAGTAAAGGCGATTAGCACAACCGGTGTCGAGAGCCGGCTGTGTTGGATGAAAAGGCTCAGGGTATCATGTGGCCGTATCATGCGGCGTATCATGCGGTCATCGCGATGGTAGGTGCCGGAGAGTCAGCCACACTTGCCGGCAGTGGGGTGAGGTCGCCATCGCCGAGGTTGCTCTTCTCACTCGGAGCGGCGCTGCCAGTTTGGTTGGCCTTACTGTCGCTGTCACCGTTCTCCGCAATGGCGGCAACGCCCTCTGGGGTATCCCCGTTGGGCTGGTCGGTCTTCTTGGGTTTGGGGGCACGCCAGGTCGGAATCTCCCAGACGACGCCGGTGAAGCTCTTCAACTGGAACGTTTTGCGCTCCCACTTGCGACAGGGAGTTCCACTGCGGTCGAGAGCGCGCAGGCCGGCATTGATGGCGCCTTGATTGGCCTTGGGACCCAGTTTGTGTGCAGTCGGGAAGAGTTTGGCCGTATCGACAGTTCCATCGTCCCTGGATCAATTAGTTAGCTGCTGGTCCTTCGCTAGTCGTCATAGTATCACATACAGTCTAGGCTTCTTTTTAGGGCCCGGCTTGCCTCTTGGTTTGGGCATATCGCCGTTCTGGTTGAGGCCTCTTTTGTTTCCAGGTTTGGGTCCTGGCATCCCTTTCCTGCGGGCATCTCCAGCAGGGGTGGAGAGGGCGTCGGAGGCATTGTCGACGGAAGAGGCGGGAGGCATGGCGTCCCCGGACGTGGATGACGGCGGCGATGAAATGTCCTTCGGCTTGTCCTTGTCCTCTGAAGGCGTGCTGAAGCGAGCTAGCAAACTAGATGGTAGCTTGAGGACAAGGGTCCGGCCGGAACGACCGTTGGTCGAAGGGGAGGTGGACGGATTCGAGGCAGGCATGTCGAGAGGTGATGTGTTGGTATTTCGTATATTGGAAGCAAGCTCGGCTTGTTGCCAGGCGGTCGAAGGATGAGGTTCTATCCGACCCGGTTGGCGGTAGTGGCAGAATAGCAGGGTGACAACGATGGTAGATTATTTCGGCGTGCTGCCAGCAGCCCCGGCGTGAGTGGACGGCTGAAAGCTGTGTTGGTGGGTTGTTGGAAGGGAATGACGCTCGAGCGGTGCGGCGAGTCTCTTTGGTCACGACGAGGCAAAAGTCAGGGTGAAGGGCGAGGCGAGGGCGCGGCTAGAAATGGGCGGTCGCATAGTCTGGAGGAGAAAAGATGAGGATGGAGGTGGTGAGGATGACGGTGGTGATGGTGATGTTGGAGGAGGAGGAAAGAGAGAAGGGAAGGGACGGGACGGAAGAAAGGGATGGGGATGAGGATGGGGATGGGCGCGTGTTCGTTTCATTGTGGTTTGGTTCCTCGTCTATGAATTAGATTAGCACACACAAGAGTCTTTGCTGCGGTCAGGGAGAGTTGGAGAGAAGGGTGTTTGCTGGCGCCGTGGGACGCAACGGAGGGTCTGGGACCGTACCGTACCGGATGACTAAGATAGATTACCGCCAAGCCCGCAGTTAGCCACCGCCTGGCATGATCGGCCTGCGCGTCCATGACCGTCACATACCATCTGTCCGCCATCCTGGGACTGCTGTAACCGCCCGGCTGCGTGCATCACCAGCCTTGCTCTTTGACCGTTGTTAGATGCTGGCTGGCAGGGAGCTTTTTTTTTTGTCAGCCATCCTCTACGACCATCATGCCTCGTCCCAAGGCTTCCTCCGAGTCTGGTCCGAATCTGCGGATCTTCTACGGAGTACAATTTTCTTCTACCCAGTTCCGTAGTTTTCAGTTCGCTGCGGCCGCCCCCGGATAGAGACATCATTAGAGTTTCCTCACGCCTATTGTTGCCCCTTCCCGTTTGTTTCTTTGGTGAGGGTTCATGGACGGCTTCGCTATGGAGCACTGGCCCATTCATCCAGCATCCTTTATTGGACTTGGCCGGTCCACCGCAGTAATCGACTAAGGATCAGAATCACCATGCACCGCCAGCGGAAAAAAGAAAAAGAAAATCGCTGCGTCATCATCCATCACCAGAACTAAATAATCATGTCGATACGGCTCTACGCAGCCTACACCAGCTTCGTATATACCCAGACTGTACAATGTGAACGACGCGACGCGATTCACTCTCTAATATTGCCTCTTTGGGCATACTACCTGTTCACTTGAAGGGTTCTAATTAATCAGCCAAGTCAGGCAACTGACCATGCCACCATCAGATCCCTTCGCCAACACCTCATCTGCGCCCCCTTTCTCGGAGCTGATCAGCTAACCAATCTCTCACGTCGCCACCCAACCACGGCGACCCGTCAACCGCACAACTAATTATAACACAGCGCCTGTGCAAATCCAGTCATCTTAGGAAGGGTTGACTTCCGAATGTCAAGATTTTCTTCACCAGCACATACTAAGGGTGCAAAAAGAAGAAGAGGAAAAGAAAGAAAAAAAAAGAAACCTTCGAAGGATCAATTGACTGAAAATGGATAGCCAGCCAGTGACGAGGGACATCGAAATAGTCAGAAAGGAGCCCGTGAAGGATGGGCATCAGGATTTATCAATAATATTATCTACCGTGGAAGTATGCAAATGCAAAATGATGCTACTGGCCTATCGCAACATGCTGGCCTCCTGAAACTCGGGGCTCTTGACTTGAATCTCCCAGATATGCCATGCAATTACCTGTATCTATTCTGTACAAAGATCTAGCCTGCTGCCCTGATACCAACGCCAAATCCAAACAACCTGAAACAGGATGAGAGAGAGGTACAGCGGCAGATCAGTCATTGTTTATCCAAGTTTCGTCTCCTCCGCTGCCGCACCTGGGCGACGGCCTCCTGCACCTCCGGGCTGCTTCGCACGCTCCCCAGCACGAGTCCCTCCTTCATGCCCCGCCGCAGCGTCGCCACGCTCTCTCGGTCCCCTCGGAACGGCGCAAACCCCAGCTGTAGCAGTCGGTTCGCCTCTGTGTCGGCAACCCGCGACAGCTGTACAAGCTGACCCAGCCGTTGCAGAGTCTGTGCACTCAAGGGAGCCCCGGCAGCCGGGCTCGCCGCGGACACTTCGCGAGGTGTGACCTGCGAGATAAAAATGTGGATGGTGATCGAGACACGGCGTGCGAGAGAGATGATCTGGAATGGTAGCAGATAAAAGCTTGGCGGATCGGCGGAAATCTGCAGAAAGGAACGGAGTCCTGAAGGCAGATAGGATGCAGGCACGAATACCGCGAGTGGCTGTGTCATCAGCGCGAGTTCAAGGGTCACGAGGGCTGCAAAGGTGTAAAAACGCCACTGCCATCACGTTGTCAGCTTGTCCCCGCAGACGGAATCGTCGCACGGTAGATACTCACATAGCGTCCCCATGGCGCCCACAAGAACCAGTTCAGAAGCATGATCATCACCAGCCCAGCGACGTATTGCGGAAACATCTGTGTCAGCGCCCCATACAAGAAATCCTGCATCGTCTGGCGGTCGCGCCATTCGGTCACATCAGGCCCGAACCGGTCATATGCGAATCGTCGTGCTGGATCCAGCAGCGTATCTTGCGCCAGCTTCAAGTACACAAAGAAGGCATCTGCTCCTCCGGATGGCAGACCCTCGCCGTTCACCTGCTGGGACACCTTATCGGGATGGTGCTGGGCGGCGAGTCGGCGAAACCGGGACTTGATGGTTCTCTCGTCGGCGAAGGGAGAGACTCCCAGGAGACGGTAAAAGTCGCCGGCAGCACGGACCTGGTAGAAGCTCTCATACAGCGTGTAGAGCAGATATGTAGTCACGACAAAGATAAAGATGCGACGGCGGTGCTTCGCATAGCGCGGTGAACCCGGTTGAGGGTGCGGATCGCCTGCACGGATGGTAATGCCATAGTAGACGTTTTGAAGAATCGAGGTAACATACTGCGATAATAATTGTCAGCGTATAGGCTGCTTCGGAGGGATGTAAGATGAGCGCGCTTACATTTGGTAAAACGGCCCAGCCAACAAAGGATAAGATGGAGGACATTGCGAGGTCAAGCTGGCCTGGAGCACAGCCCTGCCATGAACAGGGAGGCTCTCACAAGAGAATAACCAGAAATGCGATATGTTTATCCACGATAACCCACCAAATTATTGCTATTAATTATTATCCGGCTCACAGGCGATGATATGGAGACATCCTCCTTTTCCTTTCTTGGAGAGCGCTGGAGCAACAACCGCCAAGCTGGTTCCTTTGCTGACCGCCTTCTTCACCGCCTCCCACTTCGGTTCCGCCCGCACCCAAGAAAAGAAGAAAAAAAAGTTCCTTGATAAGTTCAAATCCAGATCATAGAATAAGAAATACCTGCTTACGGCGTCGCATTTCTCAATTATCCTCGCCATGTCCGGAGACCCTATGGATATTGACTCGGACCATGCCGAGCATGTGTCCACGCAGGTATTACCAGAAAAGAAACGCAAGCACAAACAAAAGGACCACTCCCCGTCCAAAAAGAGGAAGCATGGCCCTGTCGAAGACTCGACGCTGATTTCGATGGACGCGATAACAGAGTCGCCCAAGAAGAGCAAAAAGTCCAAAGATAAACATAAAGAGAAGGACAAGAAGAAGCATGTTGTGGCAGTATCGGAGGAATCTGATCCCAACTCTCCCTTCAAACTCGTGACGGCGACACTCTACCTGCCTCTTTCTCCAATCTCGATCTCCCCAACGCATGCCCTCGCCTCACTGCTCGCAGAACACCTTTCACCGCTTCTATTGACCTATTATCCGCCGTTCAAAGGGATCGTGCTAGCGTATTCTAATGCATCGATATCCAGCACGCCAGGAGTGCCAGGAAAGACGAACGGCCACAGCGAAAACCCGCAGCCATTGACGCTCGCCAAGACGGCCAACGAGTATGGAGTTCTCTACGTTTATCTTACCGCGACGTTCTTAGTATTCCGCCCTCAGAGGGGCCAGATTCTGGAGGGCTGGGTCAATGTACAATCAGAAGGATTTCTGGGGGCAGTCGTTTACAACCTGTTCTCTGTGGGCATCGAGAGACGACGACTGCCGGCGGATTGGAAGTGGATTCCGCCAGGAGCTGAGGACGAAGGAAGCGGAACGGATAGCAAGAGTAAAAATCGATTGTCAAAGGGGGCGGCAACATTGGGAGAAGAGGATGAGACTAGCAAGCCCGACTTTGATCCCGAGAAGGAGCACTTTACCCCGCTGCCCAAGCCGGTGGCGCACAACCCCATTGATTCGAACAACCCCCTCGAAGAGAACCCAGACGATGCAGACTCCTCCACCGGCTATTTCCAAAGCGCCTCGGGCTACCGCGTCCGTGGCACGATCCGGTTCCGGGTCCGTGATGTCGATGTCATTCCGGGCGTTGATCCCGACCGCGGTTTCTTGAGCATCGAGGGCACGATGCTCTCGCCGGAAGAAGAAGCACGCCTGGTTGAAGAGGAGCGGACGGGCGCGTTTCCGGGTAGCAGACGGGGCGATGTGACGGCGATGACGGGTGCGTTGGCATCGTCGTCATCATCGAATGGGCATCAACGCAGCAGTAGTGATGCTAAACCAGCCACAGGAGAAGATGATGCCGGGACAAAAGAGTCCGACACGAAGAGCAAGAAGGAAAAGAAAAGCAAGGATAAGGAAAAGTCCAAATCGAAATCGAAAAAGGAGAAATAGCCGTGAGATGTGCCAATGTCAGTCTACAGTTTACCGGGAATCTATTCTATGTTGAGTCGTGTGGCGTTGGTTACGGGTTCAAAGCAGCCTTTTATCTGTTGAGTATTTGTTCTGTCTACTGACCACACTGCGTTGTCATATGCATATAGATATCTGGTGAGCGATTTCATGCGCAGCTTACTAAACACGTATATAGAGCCGATGAAGATTTAGCCTGTGTAATTAGTTTTTCTGAATGGCGCGCACGTTGTGAATGGCATTACAGCATCCTTACCGGTCCTAACCGTATAATTCCCCACCATCTAAGCACTGACTTCCCAAAAGAGATTCCATGCAGGCATATTTCTGCGGTGTTACGTTCGATCTGAATCTGGAGGGAGGCCTGGTGGCACAGAGTCTGGCAGCTGCCGTGTCGAGGCTAACTCGATTGTGTCGGCTGCCTGCGCCTCCGCTGCGCTTCCCATTACCACAGTACATGTGTCGTCGACTCGCATCCTGCTTCATCATCACAGAGATGCTGGCCGTGAACGACATCCATCCTCCCAGATCGGGATTCACAAAGTAGTCGGACACTGAATCCTAATCTTGGTGGTTGAACGACACACCGCGCGCAATGGTTGGCGTTCCTGGCCGCAGTAAGGCGTGCGCGACGTGTAAGGCTAGACACATCAAATGTGGTAAGCAGGTTGAACTATCCATACTATGCAGGATGGAGAAACAGGCTAATACGAGTATGTGAGAAACACGTTCAGACGAAGGTCGTCCAACGTGTAATCGGTGCAAGAAAGCCGGCTTTCACTGCCAGGGCTATGAAAGGCCCACCGTCTTTGTCGACGAGACCCCTTGGATTCGAGGCAAGCATGGATTCCTCCAGGGGAAAGACGCGGGCGACAAGATCGTCCATGCGTCCGTCCATGCGTCTGTCCATGCGTCTGTCCATGCGTCTCCCAGGGGCGCAGTCGACATGCAGAAGAGGCTGTCTCCGGATATCGTCCGGTTTCTCGGCGGCCTCTTCGTCTCGCAGGATGCCGACTTTAGCATGTGGCGCTACCTGACTTCTCCCGAGCTGGACGCGTCGATGACCAAGCGTCCCTCAATCCCAGGAGTGACGCTCCGAGCCGTTGCACTGGGCCTCTATGGCCGGGTGAACCGGCATGCCATCAGTCTCGAACAGGCTGCTCAGCTGTATGGCCTCGCGCTCCGTGGCGTTCGCTGTGAACTGCTGAATCCGGTTGCCTTGTCGAGCACGTCTATTCTGATGTCGATATTCAACCTGAGCTTGTACGAGGTAGGCAGGACTTCTATCTCAGGTGTTCCAGACGCTGACACTGTCCAGTGGGTCGCGTGTACGAGCAGGCCTGCTTGGAAATACCATCTAAGGGCCCTCTCACATCTAATTGAGAAGCGGGGGCCAGCTGCATTTTGCCAGGGCCCCGAGAGAAGGGCCTTTGAACAGGCGAGATCTGTGATTGTATGTTGCCCTGGAAGATATTGATGAGATCGTCTTACTCATGCGTGGTGTCCAGTGTATTATGGCGATAAAAGACCGTAAAAGGACCTTCCTGGGAGAAGACGTCTGGCAGGCTGTTCCCTGGTCGATCTCTCCGGAGTCGAAGTGCTACATTAACAGGCTCATCGACATTATATGCTGCATTCCAGCCATGATAGAAGATTGCGACGCGCTGCGGCTGATCAAGGCCGAGGAAACGCGAACGTGGCTTCGAAATGCTATCCACGAGAGAATCGTGGCCCTTCAGAGGCGCCTGTTTGACATTCGCTGGAAGTGGGAAATCTCCCATCCGAATGCATGCCATGAAGTGAAGATGGATGGCGGAGGAGCAAGTCATCTCTCCGTGGACGACAATGGAGATCCTCTGTTTGACAGTCTTCTCTGCTATCGGGATCTCCGCTCTGCCGTCGTGATTGGACTCTACAACACTTGCTTTCTGTTTCTCCGCGAATACGCTGCCGAGATTGGGGTGAGCGTGGAAATCAGTCCGGATGCGCGACGATTCACGAAGAAGACGAATCCAGCGCTGGCGTTTCCGAACGAGGTCCGATCACTGCGTGAGATCGCGCGCGAGATCTGCCGTTCGGCGGAGTTCTATCTGCGACCGGGCCACGGCATCACGGGGGCCTATTTTCTGATTTTTCCTTTGCGGGTGGCGCAGCTGGTGTATGGCAGCCATGAGAATGACCGCGAAGCGAGATGGATCCGCAGGATGATGAAGTACATCGGTGACCGATATGGATTTAGCATCGTCTACGAGTTTTGTTAATCACTTATATCAATTGAAATGGCATGTCGCATGCAGCATGCACGTGGCGTTTTATGGAGGTCCCGTTTGGGATCGTATCTTAGATCCGAATTCTAATTCGGTGGAATGGCTAATCTATTCACGACGATATATACCTCGTGTCCTGACTCAAAACTGTCAAACCAGATTTCTTTCTGAAACACTACCTGCCTTGTCTGTTTCTGTCTCGTCGAGTGGATGTTCAATGGGATGGCTCTCGTCGCTCTCCGCGAGTGCTGCGCGCTGTTTCTCCAAAAATTGTCTCCTATAGAATCCGTTAGCCTTTGTATTCGCGGCTTGTGGATTACCTACTCCTGTCGATCGTGGAGATACTTGACCACCCACGTGAACGCGATCAGCGCCAAGGACATTGCCAAGGTAAACGGATATCCCTTCGGAAACCGCGGGGCCTCCGAGGTGGGAAACGTGAGCAGATACGTCCAGGCAGTAGTGGACTGGGCGATGGTGTTCATGACGATGAGCGTCGTGGCCCGCTCGTCCACGTCATGCTTGAGAATGTCGTTGGCCCAGCCGTACAGGACGGAGGACATGGACACGCAGGCGTAGTTCGTGTTGAAGGCGAACCATTTCGCCGCCTCGGGGACGTCCCAGATGACCAAGATCAGCAGGCCGATGCTGTTGTACACGTGCGCCAGGGTGATTGCGCCCGGCCGGGTGAGGAAGAGATCGGCGCCGAAGCAGATGAACAGCACGTAGAAGATGCCTAACGCTGGAGAAGTGGTCGACAGCTGGTTCAACTCGGCGGTGCTGTACCGGTTGAGGCTCTTGAGCCAGAGCAGATACACGCCCTGGCTGGACACGCCCGAGTTCCAGAAGAGGATGTCCCAGAAGGTCAGGACGTAGACCTTCCAGTCGGAGAAGACGCGGCGGAGGGTGCCCCAGGAGTATTCTGTCTGGTGGCCGTGATTCTTGAGGCGTGCTTTGGCCAGAGCGATATCTTGCTCGCTCAGGACGAGCCTGTTCGGCTTGTCAGGCGTGCCGGGCCAGATGAGGAAGCCAGCCAGGGCAAGGGGGAGGGTCATGACGGCCGTGATGATGAACATCCACCGCCAACCGGCCAGGCCGTGGACGCCGTCGAGATGCTGCGCCGCACCGGCCTGGATGAAGCCTGCTGTGAGGATGCCCAGCATCTGGCCGATGTAGAAGACGCCTCCGCGGCGGCCGAGCTCGTCAGCGCGGTACCTGAGGAGACCAGTATAAGTATGCTGATATGTATGTTGATATATGAAATAGAGGTGTTGAGTCGATACCATGAGCCGTAGACATAGTGGACGGCGGGGAAGTAGGCGCTCTACAGTAGTATCCGTCAGTAGTCAGGAAAAAAAAAAGGATGAAGCAGGGCAAACAGGATAAACCCCTCCCAAGCAAGAAAGCAAAAATAAACAAAGAAAGACCAGGGTAGGTAGGGCTAGGTGCCAACCTCAAAAAGTCCCACCAAAAACCGATAAGCCATCACCTCCCCATACCCCCTTACTCTATACTGCAACAACGTGAAAATCCCCCACCCAAGATCCATCCCCGGAACGAGCCAATGCATCGGTACCCGCGGGAATATCCATGCGAAGGGGATTTGTCCCACGGCAGCGCCGACGGTGTACATTGTTTGGAATTGGATGAGTTCGTTGGTGTGGAAACCTAGGTCGGTGGCGAGGCCGGAGACGTAGGCATTATCTAATTAATCCGCGAGCGAAGTGAGCAGGCTCGTTATTAGTATGTATTGGGAAAGGGGAAAAAAAAAAGGAACGAGAGAGAGAGAGAGAGAGATAGAGAGAGAAGAAGGTTCTAGGTAGATAGGAGATAGTCCTTCCGGAGGGAGGAATGGTTGAACGGAAGGAAGGGTATGATTACAGGGGAGGTATTCGGGGTATATAGGTAGATATGTGTATAGGTAGATGGATAGGTAGATAGGTATGTTGATAGGGTAGGTATATCGGGGGTATATAGACAGACAGACAGATATATGAGTAGATAGGTATGCAGATAGATCTGTGTATGGATAGACATGGGTATAGGTAGGTAGTAGGTAGATATGTGTAGATAGATTGATATGTGTATAGGTAGGTGGGTACTAACTGATATTCGTCTGATCAATATACTTCAACCAATACACCACCACCGCATATGGCACAATCAGCGCATCGAGCTTGAGGATCAGTCTGCGTTCGGCGGGCGAGTCTTCTGGTGCGTACCAGTGGTACCATCGACGAGAAGATGACTGAGAGGGAGGGGTTAGGGGTGACATGATGAAAAGAAGAAATTTTTCTTTTGGTATGTAGGAGTTAGATCATGTAGGTAGGCATGTTATTATAATAGAATTGTCTGATGGATATAGGTGTAGATTCTCGGGTATAGGTATAGGTATAGGATTATGAAAAGGTATAGGAATAGAATTGACCTGCAGACATAGAAATAGATATACTCTGTAGATCTGGATCTGATTGTCAGTTATGTATATCTTCATTTCCGTCTATAATATAAGATTTAATTAATTAAGCATGTCTGTAGACCACTGTCGAACTGCCTAACTTGCATAGCTCTCCACATAGTCCGGAGTACGGATTTCCTTTTCTTTTTTTTTTGTTCCCTTCGAACGAACTGGCATGTTTCTACTCCACAATTAATAGTTAAAAAATAATGATCAATGGCGGCACGTCAAGTTTGTTTAGTTGATAGACCAGAGTTCTAATTCTCAGATGATGTGATGCGTCAATATCGCCCTGATGGCCTCATCATGCCGCGACACGATTTGTTGATTTAGGCGGGAAAAGCCAGTCTGCCAAGATCTCTATCCACACTACGTACTGCTGCTACTACTATATGTAGTTCAAGTATGTATGGAGAAAGTCCTGCTAAAGAGTCAGAAATACCTTGTTTGTTTTAACATCGGTATATAATGTAGGTAGGTAGGTAAGCGATATTATCAGATCAGCTTGGCTTGAGGTAAGTTATCGGTCAATTCAGTATTAATCTGAGAGGGGTGATAACTAACGGATGGTTTCTTGAAATTGTTGCAGAGGGGAAGAACTTAGAAGGGAGTGGATATGGCTTGCTTGCTTCTTGTTGTAACTATAGATGATACCATTCCCGTCCACAATGGCATAATAATCCTGGGCACTTGGCAAGTTTGGAATCTTAGTTAGATACTGCATGCACTAATATCCTTTTGCATGTGGAGAACCCTTCCAGATAGATGGTCATTATTGTTGCTAAATCAAAGTGTCTATCAATAATAAATCCTGGTGGTGAAAATATTGTTTCTTTCTTTCTTTCTTTCCACAAGCTTGGAGAGCTCCACGACTTGATCCAACGACTTTGCCTGATGAAAGTACTGTATTGTTGCGGACTACCTGATACCTATTTCAGATTCACCAAGTTGATGTCATGGCACCTCTTGTTGGCTGAATCTGCAAGATGTATTATTGTATTGCAAAGAGACGAACCGACGAGCAGACTCGATCTCAGCTCAGCTGATGCTGAACTGGCTGAACTGATACTGAACTGTCGTGAGACGGGCAAGCATGCAAGGCATCATATGGAAACATTTTGGGTTTCCTAAAAAAAAGTTGATCAATGGTTTATCAACTATAGGAAAAAAAATTAATACGACATAAAATTTAATTAAATAATTCTCTCCTTCCTGAACTATTACTAAAAAAAAGCTAATATTTATCAAAAATTTCCTTTACTAAGTAACTACTTTTCCTACATAAGGCTAGATTTAAAACTACAATACTCCTTTTTAGGAGAGTATTGAACTATGATACTACTCTTTTTAGGAAGAAGGCAAGATTTTTTTTATCATTTTATACCTAGAAACTTGAATATTTAATCTAACTACTAGATAGACTATCTAAACTATATATTGTAGGAAGAGACTAGCAATAAAGGCTATACTTTAGGGAAAAAAGAATTATTCTCCTAAAATCTAATATTTCACAGTTATTAGTTGTCTAACTGTTAGATAAGGATTATCTAGATTATCATTTTATATGTTTGCCATGGTCCCTAAAAATGGTTGGAAAAAGCCATCATAACTATTGATTAGATAACTTTTTTTTTTTTCGAAACCCTAGTTGTCCCGTATGGTAGGTAGCGTGGTCATGGTTGTCGACGTAGAGAGAAGATGATTGAATTGAATTTTTGACTAAACTTTCTAGAACTCCTAGTACAATATCTAGAGCGAGGGAAAAAAAATAATTAGAAAAGGATTAAGAAGATGAGAAAAAGAAATAAGCTGATTATAAGCCCAAAAAAAATTAAAGTGGTCAAATTAGTTTCCATCTCCTTCCTTTGTCTCAAGTATCTATTTGCTTGTTTCATGGGTAAGATCACTTTGTATATGTACAGTACAACATAGGACTCCTACACAGGCGGTGACGATGGTTTTGGATTGTGGAGAGGTATTCCATAGGCAGGGAGGGTGAATTGATCGATTGTTCGAAAGATGGAGATACTATGTGTATGTACTGTACATGCTTACTTACATGGTGTCTTCCTCATTCACTTCATTTCATTTCATTTCATTTCATTTTATTTCTCTCCTTCTCTTTTCCCTTCATTTTCATGCTTTTTGTTCTTTCTTCTTTCCCTCTTTTTTCTTTGGTAGAAATATCTACAATATACAAGTACTGAAAAAGGTTTGAACTTCTCCTGAACCCATGCTAATAGAGATCACTGCATTGACTATACATAATGATGATAAAGACAGGAATATTGACAAGAGAATACTTCCACGGATCAAGACAGCAGCAGGCAGGCAGGTAGACAGGCTTGATCCTCAACACATACAGCATCTCTGATCTCACACATTGTCAAAGGCCAGTCGAGGCTACTCGTTAGTCGAGATAGCTCCCGTGTACAGAGGTGGTCCCGGGATGGTGTACGTCGCAATCGGCTCGTAGATATCGACCAGAATGCCCGGCGCCGTGTCGGTGTACAACGCCTCGCCCAGCGTCCCGCTAGGCGTGACCGTGCCGGAGGTTTGAGTGACCTCGATATTGATGCACTGGGGATAGTTCTGGGCGCCATCCAAGTTCTCCGCTGAGTGCAGGGCGATAATCTCATGCCGCAGCACGTAGCCGCCCGGCGCGATGCTCGTCGGGATGGTCACGGTCCAGCTGTTGTTGTTCGCGATCAGTTCGTCGGACGCCCAGGTGCCCGGCGGGTCAGTGTCGTTGACCAGGCCGCCCTGGTCGATCTTGAAGAACTCCAGCGTCGTCTTGTCGACTTCCGAGCAGTTGCCGTTGCAGGGGGCCAGGTACGTGATGACGGGGCCGTGGTGGCTGCTCGGCCACGGCGTCCACTGCAGCTCGACTGTGCCGCCGGCGGCCACGGGGGCTGTCAGCAGCGCTGGGGTGGCATTCCGGTGGCAGATGATGTCTGGTTCAGCGTATTCAGTGCCGTCGACGAAGCCCAAGTCGGTGGCCGTCGTCGCCCAGCCGATCACAGGCGGCGGATCGGATTCGTAGGGGAACTCGTTGACGATGTATCCGCTGTAGCTGTGCAGAAGTTTAGATAGGTGTCTATTCGAAGGGAAAGGCATGTACATACAATTTATCGCCAATCACAATGCCCTGGACAAAGCCATGGGCAGAGACGAAGGGGGCTGACGAGAGGAGAACGCCAGCGAGGGCGAGGGCGGAAGACAGCATGGTCATAATGCACGAACTAATGAATCGATGTCACTGTTGTCCTGCTGAGCAGAAAAAGAAAAGAAAGTGATCGAAAGGAAAGTTGTCCATTTTATAGTTCATCCTCCATATTCAAATGTAGTCTTCCCCGCATTATGATTCTGGCTATTTCTGAATATCATTCTGCAGAAAACCGGCAGTGACAATTCCGACGTAGGTTACATTTCTTCGACCTTCAATTCTCTGGTTGTTTCTCATTTCTGCATCCATCCATCCAATCCGGACGACAGGCTGTCGTCAATTCTTTCATTTAGCCGGTTCTCCGCGTTGATCTATAGTCGTAGTTTATTCTGATCTTACGTCTTCAATAATTTATTTGTGGAATATTGTCGAGAGTGTGTCTGCGTTTCATCGGAAGATCTCCGTCGGCCATTCATTTATTCATTCACTGAATTGGGTCTCTTATACGATGCACATCCGATCATCCGACAGAATCCTGTATAAGTAGAAGAGAATACGTCAATTTAAGACTGTCTGCCGGCATGCAAGGATTCAAGTTAAATTAAATTAAGCCGATATCCCGCGGATCGCTTTAAGGTATTAACCTTAAAACTAAACTAGTTTAATTCAATCACTGATTTGATTGTTTTGTTGACGACGGCCGTGGCGCGGAGTATCGGATCGATCGATCGACATCAGCCATTTCTAGCCGGTTAATAGTAGGTGGGTAGGGTAGGATGGCTGGATCGGAGATTATTAATTATGATATGATGTCAGCTTTGACTAGTTTTCCTGGAAAGACGGCAAATGAATAAATAATAAAGGAATAATACTCGTACGTGTTCAGTTCACGCTGAGTTAGGGCTAGACAGACACGATGACGACTTTTGTGATTGCTATGCAGATCCCATTCCTACCAAATATTGCCTGAGTGTGTAATCCAGTGGCTATCGAGATTGTCTCCGAATTGTTGGTAATTCATTCTAATTCATTCTTCATGGTAAAGAAGAGTTATAGACCGACGGAGTGGCTAGCTGATCAGGCACCAACCTTGTGTATGTATGTACAAAATAATTTTTTGCAGTGACGTCAGCCCTGCAGAGACAGACAGGCAGACGGACATAGTTAAGTCTATGGTTCCTCCTCATGCCATCCGTTGTTTGCTTATTTGTACTTTGTCCATCATCCAGGTGCTGAGGCATGCAGAATCCGAGAAGAGTCACATCGTCTGGGACTGTGACTCAAAGGGCGAGGTTGGTCTTCGCCATAGAGTCAATGTGGATGACGTCGTCCGGTCTTACGGTTTCATCTGGTATCAAATGGATATTTGAGCCCATATTTCGCCTGTCAATATGGAAGCCGGATGGGATGTTCTGACAATTCGTCATCGATTGTATTGTAGTCGCAATTTAACATGTGCCTAGTTAATAGGTATGACCAAACCTAGTAAAAGTGATATTAGGTCCAGTGGTCGGTGACGATATACCTTGGTTACCATACTGAGAACTGGCCATCGAGAAATAAGCTCTCGAGTCTTTTCGCGAATCTTCTCGTCCAAACGACCTTTGATCACTAGGACCACAAATACTGCTGTGTCTTTGCAGTGTGCTGCATTTGTTTGACTAGCCTACTCGGTAGGAAAATTCATTTATCTGTACATGCAACGAGGAGGATCCAAATTTCGAAAACGTAATTCCACTCTCAGCCTCAAGAGGAAGACAGAATCAACGTCGACATCGTATATATATTTAGTAGACCAAGAATCTATGGTTTCTCACGTAACTGTCTATAAATTTGCGTAAGAGGGTGTATGTGTGTCTTGTTTCCACTTTTTGCCAGTTTATTGAACCGTCTGCTTATTCCAATTCTAAACCTCTGACCCTAACCACGGGAAGGCGCAATATTTTGTGTGAAGTATTTAGATAGCTTTCCATTCAATCAAGGATCTGCCTGTCTTCTCCAAATTCTGGCATAGGAAATGAGGAATTCTTCCGAATGGAGAGTGTCTTATAATCTCTCTCTCTCTCTCTCTCTCTCTCTCTCTTTTTTTTTTTTTAAGGCCAGCTAGAATTCTTCTCAACTCCATCCTCCGGAGCTACGCAGCTGATTTCCAGAGTTTGGCGTTGTGATTCTTTTCCAAAAATCTATCTCTGTAGTTGAGCATTGCTATTGAAGTTGCTGCTCTGCTGTTATCCCTTCGCAAACCATCGATCCCTCGGTCTGTTGGAGAATGAACCCGGCCCTTAGATCGGTGATCTGCTTTCCATCTCTCCCCCTGCTTCTCCGGATAAGTACACATTATTATTGCACGTTGTATGGACGGTGTTTTGATGGCTTCCTCTAACCAGTAGGGCATTTCTTATTTCTCAGCAGTGACAGTGCTAGTTACTATACCAGTGCCATAGAGGTGGATAAGATGAGAATTGGCTTTGAGTGTGGTATGAGCCTTACTATTGCAGTTCCTTCTTATATCTTTTTCAGCAAGTCCTTCATGAGTCAAGTCCTTCATGAGTGTTTTCCGGGTTTATTTTCTGGGTATGTGTCCTCACATCCATTTTATATCTAGACATTTGTATTGTGTCGAATGTTTCTCAATTCAGGTCTGTTTGTTTCGTCTTATTGTTGCTCTGGGACAGAGAAGCATTGTTCCAGCCTCTGTCTTCATTATTCCTCTGGACATCATTCTAAGAACTGTACCTTCATATATACCTAATTTCTCATTATAGGTGACTCTTAGACCTCAACCTTATACTACTGAAATAGAACTGGTTTTCTCAACCTCTGTAGATATTGCAACACCATAACTATTAATGTGTGATCTTCCAACCATTAATGGTAGAAGACTGGTTCTTTAGTGCTGAATTCTACTGCATAGCTATAGACTCATATATTAGGCCCTAATTCTAGGAGTAGTAAAAAGCGTAGTAGCAACTTAAAGATCATAGTATTAAATGCCACTTAGGATATAGTAATTATTATCATCTATACCCTTTTCTCTCCTTGTAATTTATTTTATCTTATACTTTCCCCCTTAGTTTTCCCTTTTCACCTATTTAAAATATAATGTGTGCCAAGCTAGGAAATGTTTCTATAAAAACACTGAGAGTCTACTGTGGGAAAACGTATATTTTGGGTATAAGGAAGATTTATGGTAGACCCATGGTATATCTTGTATTAGGTTCCGGGGAAATGGAAAGATAGTATATATGTTTCAAACTACCTAACCTCATGAGAACATAAATACGGACTATACCATGGATCTACTGTAAACCTACCATATACCGAGAACATATGTTTTCCTACAGTAGATCCTCGGTATGTTTTCTTTATGTGGTGGATCCAGCGTATTTTCATTTCTACAGTAAGGTAGGTAGGTTATTGTAGAATTTAGGCCTACAACACTACTTTGACTGGTTGACCATGATAGGGCCGTGGATCTACGATAAATGCAAGGATGATGATGCATTGACAGGCCGGACGAGGCAAAGCAAAGGTTCTTGTAAGCAACCGTTAAAACTGAATAGATTTGCTAATTGATGCCTAGAATCTATGTACATTGGCAGCGATAAATCTATGCTAGAGGGCCTCCAGGAGGAAAATTTGCCAAGTGCAGTGAATGAGAGTTGATACTGAGGCCACCAGGAGGTCAGATTTATAAACAAAGAAATCTTCACTCAGCAAGCTCTAGGTTCTACCAGGGCTGTGAATACTCCAGCACATGTAACTCACAAAACTAGGCAACTTTCACTGGAAGAATTTTTCATCACCCACCTTCCAACACCCTTCCATTCCCACCTCTCATCAACCTCTCATCGACCTGATCAAACAAGCTACATAGCTAACAATCTCCAACAATATGGCTACTGGAGACATGATGGAACTCGAACTGGATTCAACTCAGTTACGGGACAGGGTCAAGGCTGGCTGGAGGGCATGTCAGAATCTTGACCAGTTTGCCGAGCTTGGGCAACTGAGCGTTATCGCAACAACTGATTTGAGGAACCTCATGACAGCAGAATCACACATTGATAGTTTTACTACTTGGATCCTGAACCAGGCAAAAGAATATATGTCCCTAGTTCAAATCGTGCTCCGTGCTAGGGACCTTACTGGAGTTCAACAATTCCCAGCTGAAGATGATATCGTCTCGGTATTTCCTGCGCTTTTGGCGATAAGTCCCAGATGCAAGGACGCGAAAATGGATGACTACCATCGCCTGCTACTTCGCCTACTTCCCAGCCGGAGTTCACAGTCGCCGTCTTCGAGTGCGCAAAGGGAGGCTCGAATTGCGGCGGTGAGAACTGCGTTCCATACCGAGGACAGAGGCCGAAACGTTACCAGAACCGTGTACAAAAAAAATAATCGAGTATTACAAGTATTACAGCTCTGGAATTCATCTGGCCCCTTTCACATCGATCATTGGTCCTAGCGGAATCGGCAAGAGCTTCTTAGTCAAGGAACTCGCATTCAAGAACTATTCATACGTTGTTTACGCTTGTCTGGCCACCGACAAGGCAAGCAGTTATCCACAACGCTCGCAACTTGCGAATGTTATCGTTAACATCATCGATAGACCAGAGTTGACAACGTTTTGGGAATGCTTTATCGCGGCAAGCTTGGTTCACGTCGCCATTTGCAAGGATCTCGGCATCACAGCGGCAGGTTTCTATGACCTGCAAGTCCTGGAGACATTTGTTCAATTCCAGATTACCATCGCAAGACGTGTGCAAGAGTTCTTTTACAAGGTTTACCAGTCGTCCACCTCTCAGGGAACCGGCAACCGACGGGAGAGGTCAGACAAGGACGACCAGTTTTTCGATTACCAGAAAGACGTAAACCAGTTCGTTGACGAATATAAAACCGACATGACTCCCGTCTTCCAAAAGGCAAAAAGCGATATTTTCACAATTCAGTTTTCCAGGACTGTCGCGGAGGGCAATTACATCTGTGAGACTTCAATCAACTTGGGTACTGAGCACAAGGATCAGCCATTGGCGATTATTTGTTTCGATGAGATTAGAGAGCTGTTCAAAGTTACGTATGAAGAGCCCCCCGTGAAATACCTCGCATTGAGAAGAGCAATGCGACACCAGACGAAGGTGCGAGAAGGAGTTGACAACAAGAGATTTTTCGGGCTTCTCCTAGATACTTCGTCGCGAATTTCCGAGCTCTCTCCTTCACGAGAAATGGACCCGAGCTTGAAGTACTTGAGACCAGGACATTTATTCCCGCCTATCTACCGACTCGACACCTTCGATATCTTTGTCGGTGCTACAGGGACTCAGTATCACCCAAACAAGCTGACCCAGACGGAAACGCCTGCTCTCAGGAGCCTTTTTAGCTTTGGTCGGCCCTTGTGGGGTGCTCTCCTCGAAAAGGCGACTCTATCTATGGTTCTGGAGATGGCCCAAGCAAGGATGTACGGCCGTCACATGTACCCCAAGAACTTTGATGACCCGCTAAGCAACAATGAATCTCTTGCGTTAATATCCTATCGCCTGAACTTTTACGTCGCCCACTTTGGTCTCGCAGAGGCACTAACCTCAGGTCACCTGAGGTATGTCACGAATGTCAACAGAGAGCGAACCGTCCTCCTCACAACACAACCCTCTGAGCCGATTTTATCCCACATATCCGCGCAGGAGATGTTAATGAATCGACCCAGACGTTTGTGCTGTCAGGGCACTTTGCGATGATGCCTCAAAAGGTTTTATCAAGGTAGGGGATGTCGGGGAGGTAGTGGCGGCGCTCACACTAATGTTTTCATTCGACAAGGCACACGGCGAAGGCTACCCAAGACCAGTGAAACTGCATAATTTCATCAAAGAGCTGTTTCCCGAAGCCATATTGGGACAAGTTCAGAGTCGCATGCAGAATCACGCAGATATGACTCGTCTCTGGGATCGTGGGTTCGTCTTCTTCAACCACGTTGTGAGAGTCTCTAAGAAACCTACTGTTCGGATGTTGGCAGGAGCATACTCTCGCTGTGCCGTAATCTTCCCTTCTCAGAACTTTGGTGACTGCGATATCATTGTCCCGGTCTTCGTGCAGGGCGACCACAGAGAAGGCGACAGAATGAGCTACATTTTAGTTCAAGTGAAGAATTGGCAAGACGATACTTTGTCAACTAGACGCAAGAATGATGCAAAGGATTCCTTCAAAACGGCCGAAGGCCTTCTTCCGCACGTTGACAGCTACATTGGGGTCTTCATGTCTCTTCGGGGGAACCCCAAAAACTCCGGGGTGGAGGTCGTATATCCACTGCGGAAAAATACCGAAACGGCTATGACTCGGCAAGCGGCGGCAACAACCCCCAGCATGCTGGGCAACGAAACCTACAATTGGAACGAAGGGGCTCACATTGTCATCTTTTCTCTTGGGGATGAGTCTTGATGTATACCCAGGTATTGGTTTCACTGAGCGTCCCAAAAAAGAGAAGGAGACAAACGGAATTGTCCGATGCCTCAGAACTATGTTGGACAAGACATCTGAAATGCCGAACGAGAAGGATCCATATTATGTGAACCTCGCGCCATTGGACCTGGAGTGATGAATTCTACTACGCTCTCCTGGAGGATGATGTCTCCATCTGCGGCCGAGTGTTGCAGAACCAGACCCCTGGGGGTTATTACCGTCTGCCTTTGCGGTCCTGGAATCGTCTCAGCCCAAACGATGGCGAAAAGAAGAAGTGAGGGACCTTCTAGATCGTTATCAGCGTCCCGCTTCGGAGATCCTGCCACCACGACTCGGCAGGACGAGTCTCGCTGAGGCACTGCGGATCAGCAACCTCTATGATCATGTCCTTTTCTTCCTACGGGATTTTGCGTCCGAGGCGCTGGGGTTGCTGTCGATGGAAAGGTCTCCTCAGCTATCTTCGACAGAGCTCTGTCGCCTTGCTCGCAGCTTCTATCGCTTTGAACTGTACTGTAATCTCTTCCGCAGACAAAAAAAGGGCAACGACAAACGAGGGCCCTTCACTGCCGAAGAGCAGAAGGAGGTCTTCTTTAGTAGGTTTCGACCGTGGGAGAATGAACAATTGGCATGCGTGCATGACTATTTGCAACGGCGGTTGTCGATAGGTATATACGTATGTCTTCAGAATCCTCGTACGAGGTCTGCTCTGTTGAGTCGACAGCGTTCAACGAGGTGGCTGCGCACGATATCCAGTGGGGAGAGATGTCGATTGACTGGCTGAGCCGCGATGCGGACAACTTCTGGAAGCAGCATTTTGTGCGTGATTTTTATCTTCCATTATCTTTTTCTTTTCTTTGATAAGTTCCTGACATCGAGTACAGCTCATGCGGCCTGGAATTTCTGCGCCAAGTAGCCGAAGCGCAAACATATGAAGAGCGTTATGATCTTTTAAATTCACGTCTCGATTATGGGATCCATATGCTCGCTCACGGATTGCTCGCCGCAGGTGACGGTGACCAGGACGAGAACATGGACGATTACGATGACGACGATGAAGAGCTTCTGGCGTACCTTGAATCGCATTTCTGAGCTTTACGCCAATCGTCCACCGCGGATGATGACCCTGACCCTGACCGGGGGCCGCGCCAGGCCTGGCGATGGGCCCAAGACAATATCCCTGCGCCTGTGCGTGTGTTCGCTCCCGAGCATCGAGGTCTGCGCGAGAGGGGCTACGTGATGTGGGATCGAACACGACTCCACGAGTGGGATATTCTGGACAAGCTATGGCAGTCTCGCGAGTGGGCATCTTTGGATGATGTTGATGAAAATGACGAAGATGACATCGACCAGTGGAACGCGATGATGGTCTCCTTTGAGAAAAGATCACAGATATGGGTCCAGGAGGGAGGGGTGGGTGGAGTCCAGATGATCATAGCAGGATTGTCTGGTCTGGTTGATTGAAGTCGTGGTGCCACAGCTAGGACGAACTTGAAGTATTTCCTTCCATCGTATGTATCAATGACACTGAACACAAGGACAATGTTCACCAGTCTAGAATGAGACTGAGGACAGAATATTTAGGCACGGGGACTCCTATTCCAGACAGACACACCACATCTAGACGAACTCAGACAAAGTCAGTAGAGATATAAAAGTAAAAGCGTTTCACAGATAAAAGTGATTCGTTGACTGCTACATTATTTAATGCATTCTAGACGAGCCAGGATCTGGCAGGTTGCTTCCTTCGAAATGGATCTCTCGTCATCCTATCCTCACGAGATCGAAATTGAATTGATAGACTTAATATCGTCTAGTATCGTCTGGATGGTAAAAGTAGAAGACCAAGACCTATGTGCTGTAAGATAGACGGGTTCATAAGACGGTATTCCAAATCTTAATTACACATCTACTGACACAAACCAGTATATACAGTGGCTAGCGTCCTGCTCAGCTGGTTACAGCCAACACATCCACTCCCTCCTCAATCTCCTTCTTCGAGGGCATCTTCCCCCTCCGCATGAGCTCGGCACTCTTGACCATGACCGGGTCCGTCTGCATCGTCGCAACCGCCACCACCGTTTCGCCCTTGCAGTAGTATGCCGCGAACTTGGCGTTCTCGGGCTCGCCCTTCACCACCACCGCGTCCCAGCCGCCTGCCGTGCTGCCGCAATACCGCAGCTGCGTCCCCAGCGCTGACCAGAACACGGGGATGAAGGGCTTGGGCTTCAACGGCTGCGACGACGACAGCGAGTGCACGATCGTGCGAGCTACGCTGCGGCCCGCGTTCTGTGCCACGTTCCAGTGCTCAATCCGCACCAGCGTGCCCTGGCCCGGCTCCGCGCCTGGCCCGTGGTACGGGTACGTTGCGATATCGCCGACGGCGAACACGTCGCCGCCCAGGCCGGCCACTGCAAAGGACTCGTCTGTCCGAAGGGAGCCGTCCTTCTCCAGCGTAACAGCTGGGTTGTCTCTCAGGAAGTCGGTGGCTGGTCGCACACCTACCCCGAGGACGACCACGTCTGCTGGCAGGACGATGCCATTCTTGAGATGCACAGCGCCAACCTTGCTCGGGTCAGCTGCAGATGGAGTCGCCTTCTCAACGACTGCAGACAGGTAGAACGTGGCTCCGGCCTTCTCCAGGTTCCTCTGGCAGACCTTGCCGACCTCTACGCCTAGCACGCGCTCCAAGGGTGCCGCCTCCTGGCCCACGATGGCCACGTCGTGGTTCTTGGCCAGGGCGTTGCCGACTTCCATGCCGATGAACGAGCTGCCGATGATGACGATCTTTTTCCTGCCCTCACCCAATGCGGCAACGAGCGCCTGCGCGTCGGTGACAAAACGCAGGGGGAAGATGTTCCCCAATTCCTTGAATCCCTCCAGGGGCAGCTGGCGGGGAATACCGCCGGTGGCCAGGATCAGCTTTGTGTAGGGATAGGACTTGCCCGACTTCGTAGAGACCGTCTTCTGGCCAAAGTCCACTGCGGTAGCCTCGTCATGGACGATGTCGATGGACGCCGCCTGATACCATTCCGCGGGCCGAATCTCAAGCTTCTTGGGGTCTGTTATGAGCGCTTTGGAAATCTTGGGGCGGTCGAGAGGCAGATTGGGTTCGCTGGTGATGACGGTAATGGTCCCTTTGAAGTTCAGCTCTCGTAGGGTCTGCACAGCACCCAGCGCGCCGCTCCCTCTGCAGTATGTTAATCCCAACAAAGCCTTCCAAATCAAAGAGCAGCGATGGAAGAGCGTACCCTCCAATGACGACCACCTTCTCTGGCGCAGCCACAGCGCATTGGATATTGGGGTCTCTCTGGCCAGCCTGGATGGCAGCCTGGTCTCCACGGATGTACACAGCGCCGTCCTTCTCGTAGACCTCGAATTTCTTCAACGCAGTGACTGCGGGAGCATCCTCTACATCTCCAGTGCTGACACTGAAACACGCTGTAGCCAGGTCAGTCGTAGCGTCTTTAAACAGCCCCCAGGGTGTCCTGGTCTCAATGCTCAAATGAGATAAGGACGTGAAAAGAAAGGCTCACCTCCATGCCACGGACACGTTATCCGCCCATCAGGCGACACAACGCCTAACTTCATCGGCGCTCCATAATGCGTACACCGGGGGCTGAGCGCGTGCACGTCGTCATTGACGCGAACCACCAGCACTTTGCCATTCTCGACGCCTTCGACCTCTGATTCGACCTTTCCATAGTTCGGGATGTCAGCCAGCGACGGGATATCCTTGAGCTTGTATTCTGTGGACATCTTCGACGTGGACAGAGTGACTATATACTGATGATGAGGAGGATAAGAAGAAGTGATGGGTTGGAAAAAATGCGCAGAGAAGAGGATGAGGGGAGAAGTGATGGAAGACGGGATGAGGATGACGATAGTAGCAGGGTGTTACGATAGGTATTATCAAACGCGTCTTAAACAAGCCTATCCAATCTCTTCTCCACAACGATGACGGGGAGAAAAGGAGAAAGGTCTGCGAGGTAAGACGACACCTGTGGCAGACGCCTCTCGAGATACGTCAACGTGTTTTACGACTACAGCGACAGAAAGAGGAAGAGGACAAGGACAGCGGGGGAGTGGGACGGCCAGGCCGATATTGCTTGCGGCAACAAATATCTATTGGATGATGACCGCGAAGCCGGCAGGGGGGTCCGCGGGGTAGGCTGGAAGGAGATGACGAAGGATCCGCGCTTGCATGGAAAATAATACTACATACTACATACCCAAATAAGATAGATGCGTTTATGGATGTCCTCAGGTAGGTTTGAGGATTAATAATTGAGCCGAGCAGGATAGATCATCGTCGTATATCCATCTACAGTAGAACACAGCAGCGGGGAATGTGGCCATTGTTCCGGCGTCAACGTTTCATTGTTATTAATTGTGTTGGATGCTTGAAAGAAAGTAAGCAATATCATTATAATTGCTTGCAATTCCTATTTTCTCACCTGCATCTGCAGCTCATTCCTGCAGGTTGCAATCCTCCATGACATGTCGAGTGGATATTTGCTTATCAATCCAGCCCACCCAATGGGGTCCTGTTGGGCCAATCACTTTATCCGCGTTACTAATCCTGCCGGCTAATCCAAAACAGAAACATTGACATTCGTCAATCTGCGTCTCGCGATGATACCATACAGCAGTCCCTGTTCGTGATTGTTCTAACTGGCCGGTCTGTAATCTACAAGACAAAGATACGAAGGATACGAATGAGATGAAGGCTTTCTGGAGTCGAGATCAGCTACTACAGAGAGTACGGAGTACGTCTCATGAAACACTCAGATGACGAGAAAAAAATAGCAAGACATCTCTCCATTAGAGACTGGACTGTACACATACAAAGTACAAACAGGGTATAGACAGGTCACATGGCATACGCAGCCTTATGCAATTGAGACCATGTAATCATCACACGAATCAAAAAAAAAAAGCCAGTCGCTAAACAGATGCTGTCGTTAAGCTAGATTGTCGGATTCAAACCATTCCTGCTGATCTACCGACTTCGCCGTAATCCGGCTCGTCTCCGCCGTGAAGGACTGCGGCCGCTCTCCTCCAAGTCTAACCCATTCGTGCCAGTGGACGCCCGGGTGCGTCGTCGCGTAGCAGGAAAGTTCTTTTGAACCCAACCTGGTCCCTTCGGGAGGCCCTGTGATTTGGCAAAATCATCGTCGCTGCCCCCTGGAGACTCGGGAGGACTTGATAAGGTGAGGTCAACGACCACCCGTGGTTTCAATGGCGACCTTCTCGGTTCCTCTTCATCGACTGCTGGTGCAGGCGAAGAGGACCGTTGGCGTGGTGAGGAGAATGCATTACGTTTGCTCTTTGGAGCCGGCGAATCCTGCTTCCTCGTGGAGCGCGCCGGTGCTGTAGATCTGAATAGCGTGTCAACACTAGGAAGATCAAAAGAAGACTCCGTGGCAACGAGAGTTTCCTCCAACGTCTCAGAACCTTGGGACTCGGCTGCTGCCTTCTCGAAACGTTCCTCATAGGCCCGGTCCTTGTAGTAGAATGGGTTGGGCACCGTCGAGCTGGCGGCTGAATTGCTGGAATGGATGTCACGGACAGCATCAACACGAGGAGAAGTCAGCTCAGTGGCAGGTTCTTCCTCGGCAGGCACCTCGGCAGGTTCTTCCGCAGCGGATGGGCTTGGTCCTTTCGATGACGAACCTGCCTGCTCGCCATCGCTGAGGTTCTCTGCGGTGCCATCCAGATGGCTGGAAGTGCTGCGAGCCCCGTCCTCTTCGGGTTGGTCAGACATGCCAGGGAGCTGAGGGTAGTCAGCAGGCTGGGCATCTCCAGCCGCATCCTCGGAGCGAGAGCTTCGTGGAATCTGGTATGAGGTCGGAGATTCAACCGGGTCCTCCTGAACAACCTCACCATCATTGGTAGGTGAACCTTCAGGGGGAGCCTCTGAGTCACCATCAACCCCAGGTCGAGTGGATTCGACTTCTGGAGGACTGGAAGCGAATCCTGTAAACGCTGGCGACCGGACGATAGGGCTGGGTTCACCTTCTTCCTCGGCCACGTTTTCTTGGCGAGACTCCGCTTGGATCACACGGGAATTGAGGAAATCAGGTTCCTGCAGCTCGGAGTTAAGGGTCGATCGAAATCCAGCATCACGGATCATTTGAGAGATTTCATTTCGCGTTTGAGTCGAGATTGCGGGCAGTTCAACATCGCCAGACAAAGTGATGGCTTCCACAGGTGCTCTGCGGCCGTCATTAGCAGCGGAGGCGTCTTCTCTGTCGGGGCTTTCGCCGAGTAAGCGAGGGAAACTCGAGAAGTCAAGAGAGGAATCAATTTACTGACAGGTTGGCATCTTTGCCATTCACCTCAACCTGTGCTGAGCTTGCACGCTCCGCCGGTTGGAGAAGCTTCGGTTCGATAAGCTCTCCGAACGACACTGTGCGGAAGCCATCATCCTCAGTCACCTCATCCTCAAACCCAGGCATCTCGAATCCGCTGTACTCGCGAGTCCCATCCTCATTTTCAATCGGTTCGCGTCGCTCTCGATCACGCTTCGCCAGTCGGAGGCTGAGAGTGCCGTCGTCCGCTACGCTCTCAACCTGAGCTACTCGATATTCGGATACCTTTGGTTGCCAGTTCGTCGCCTTGGACATGTCTAGTTGCTTAAAGGCAATGATGGCTCCCTCTGCGACCTCATCCACTACGAGGTCTGGGACTGAGGCCAGGTCATCAGGAAGCAAAGGAAGATCGTCCGTATCCTCAGTAGGCGGCGGCACCTGGTCCCCAGCAATGTCTTCCGAAGCTCCAGTGACTTGTTGATCACCATAATCAAGCTGAACGTCGCCGTTGGCTTGATCCTCGTTGCCACCGTCATACCACCCTTCCTCCTGCCAATCTCGATTTTTTCGCTTCCGGTTTTTTCTTCCATTCCCATTTCCATTTCCATTATTTCTGCGTTGGCGTATCAGCTCGCGTGCTTCGGCATCCCAACGCTGTTTGAACGGGAAAGAAGGAGGGCCCAAGTTGATATCGTCGTAAACGCATTCGGTGGCCCTGAGAACTAGCTTCTCCTGCCAGTTCTCCTCGAGGTCACTTTCTGCCCCTTCGTCGGCACGTTGTTCGACATCCTTCTGCGGAAGGGTCTGAGGTTTAACTGGTGCTGCAAGTTTCTGCCGTGTGGCCTCCTCGTCCGCCTTGGATCTGGGCGTTTTCACTCCCAGTGACCCAAAAAGGAGACGTTTCGAGCTCGCCACATCTAGCTTTCGTCTTTTGGCTGTCGCAGGAGCTTCTTCGACAGTAGCATTGGGAGCATCTGTTGCTACTTCTGTTTCCGCATTATCTCCCAATTCTCTTTGACTTCGCTTAGGTGGGAAATTCTCTTTCTCGAAGTGTGCATCAACATCGATGCCGCCGGATTCGAGCTGACGAAGTAATTGTTGCCTCCTTGCTTCGAATTCCGATTGCTCGCGTGCTTGAGAGCTTTGGATTTCACCATGATCTTTGACCTCTGTAAGAGGCCCTTCACCGTTTTTGGCTTCCCATGCTCGCAGGTCTGCAAAATTGGCATTCGGCGGTAAGTAACCAAGCTCTTTCAATTTTGCTAGTTTTCTTCGTAGTTTGTTCCGGCGGTTGCTCTTTTTAGTCTTCAAAGACCCTTTGCCCGGAGGGTTGAATTTACGCTGAACCTTTGGCTCGACAGCTGTAGGTGCCATTTCAGGTTCAGATTCAGATTCAGACTCAGACACTGATTCTGATTCTGATTCTGATTCTGATTCGGAGTCCGAATCAGATACTGATGATGTATCGCTTGAAACGGAACTAGTAGCATCGGAAGAAACGCTTGACTCAGCTTCTTCTTCAGTAGATTCAGCTTCTTCCGCGCTGGACTCGACTTCTGAAGTAGATTCTTCCTCACTCTCCGGAGACTCGTCCGATACAAATGAATCCTCGCTGTCGGATACCTTCTTGAATCGGACATTTTTCGACTTGGGTGAAGGTTCTGCTCCAACAACGCTGTCGCTGCGGGGATGGGAGGCAGATACGGAGGATCGGGCCGGGCTTGCGTCAACGGCTGCCTGGGCCGCATCCCGATGTCTTAATCGGGACACTCGACCTGAGCTCCGGGTCACACGCAGACTTTGCGAGTCTGCTGCTTCCAAGGCTTCGGCGTCAAGATCCTCCCTCAGACCCTTCAGTTCTTCACTTAGATCCTCATCCTCAATCTCTGACGTATCTGCATCACTGTCAGACCCCTGCCCATCATCGAAATTGCTCGTAGGATGTCTGATGATAGTCCCTTGATCCGAATGGATGGAAGCTTCATCAAGCATGGCAGGCTCTCTTCCAGTATTCGAGTCATATCGTCCGGGCGGAGGCCAGTCTGCATCGTCATCCTCATGGAGCCCTTCATTCCAGCCAGAGAGAGTCGTCCGCCTTCGTTTCCTCGGAGGAATTCGGATAGCCGGCCTGGAGGAATAGGACCGCTTCAGATATGGTCTACCGAACGGGACCCCATCAATCAAGTGTCTGCCGTCGGCCGATATCTGGTGGCGCCCAGAGATGCGCCTGGCTCGCAGATCTGCGGTCTGAAGAGGGCGAATCCTAAGCAAAATCCAGCAGTTAGTTTCGACGACACCGTAATATGAAATAAACGGGCAAACTTACACTACTTCATCCCCATCTCTCAGCAGTCCCTCCACCTCCATGAAATGCAGACACTCGAAACCACCGACTTCAACGACGTAGTCTTCCAAGCCCCATTGCCCACCAAACTCATCGTTCTCGCCGGCAGCTTTGCCATCTGTCTCGAGCGGGACAACCTCGTTCACATCCTCCAACAACTGGGCGATAGTGTAGCCTCCATTTCCGTACGCTGTGTTGGGGAAACGGGTCGAAGTGATGGCTGACGAGGAAGCTGCTGGCGCACCGTACGGCGCCCCCGGGCCTGACGCGTATGATAACGGCGGTGAGTTGGTTGTCCAGAGGATGCGCGTAACAGGCAGGCCGTGGCGCAGAATGATCAGATGGAGACGCATGGTGAGACAGGCGCGAAGCAGAGAGAGGGAGATCTTATTTTTTTCTCTTTTCCCACCTCCCTGTAGGTGTTGCGATCTAGTCGAAGAGGATCATTTGCATGGATCAAACAGCCTCTTTGCCTTGTAATCTTGAGGCACTCAGTGCGCGTTGTGAAGGCCACAGTCGTGGTGATGAGCGTGGAGATTTGGTGGCTGTCATGAGCTGCAAAGCGCTAACCTCTTTTTTATTTCGGGCCGCTTAGGTGGCCTCGCTCTTACTTGTTCGGGATTAGGCCTGGTGCCACCTTCCTATCTAGGTAGCTGCCTAGTTAGGTAGGCACGAGTACATGACTACCATATACATAGTCAAAGCCGCATGGGTCAAAGCAACTTGTAAATATAGCAGTGTCAGCCGACTCAGAAATTTTGGTGCTCATAAAATTGTGCGGAGTAGTTATGGGTGTACATAATATCATGCAATACGAGCCAGCCGCTGGGTTGTGGTGTGCAGGAATTATTGACCAGTAGTGACTAGTGTACTGTAATGTCCCTAAGGCCGACACAGATAAATATAGAGAGATATAGAAGTCCGTCGAAGTTCTGTTCCTGTTCTACGCCTAGAGACCGGCAGCATTTTGCTTACTCTTGATAGTAGGACGGGCGAGGGAGTGTTGAGGTCGGAGGCAAGGACTAGAATGGACATTCAGGTCCATCCCAGCTTACACCCTGTGGATGGTTCAAATCGACTGTAAGAGAAGATGACGAAATTAGGACCATCAGCTGAACTGTAAACACACATAAATACAACCAATTGGTTTCTTGCATTCTGCGGTCCTGGTAAGGTGATCGGGTGAGAGCTGGTAGCCTCGCCACATGCAGGCTCATATGAATTAAGGACACAAAACTCAGCCTAGTATTTAAAGGCTAGACTCAGCCTTAAATACTTTCTTTTTTAGGCTAACCGGGAGGACATGTTAGACAAACCCCGCACAAGGCTGAATACAATAATATATAGTAGTAATGGCACCTAGACGCAGCCTTGTTACCTCCATTGGAGCGTCATGAATCTTTTTTGTCAAGATCAAAACAGCAGCTACTGGTCTAGTCAAAACATGCAAGCTTCACGCTTGATGAGTTGGCAGCAACATCCATGGCACTCAAAGAAGCCGCGAAGCTATCGACCGGCTCCTCCACCTATGGTACCACGAATTGCTCGAAGCTATGAACCCATAGCAAAGATTCCACTCGAGAGGACATCATACCCCGCAAATATTGACTCGGTCGCGCCGACCCTGGATGACCTCTCCCTTTGTCAAGGACTGTTTGCGAACGAAACCAATTTTTCATCGAAGACGGCTTGTGACATCTTTGATCTGCACGAGGACGGAACAGGGACCTGGGATTGTGGCGTAAGTGACGAGAAGATTGTGGGATATATTGAGGTAGGCTAATAATGATCCTATGTTCCGCTACAACTTACTGATTAGTGGCTCAGTCTTTCTCCAAGGGTCAGACTGTGAAGCTTCGGGACATGTAAGTGCATGAAACCTCCGGTATAGGCTGATAGCAATTGGATAGGGCAGATTTTGCACTCTCCGTCGGCAGGCTGGAACAAGCTTTGGATTCCAGCAGTTGCTGACAAGATCCACCCTGAAAAGCTTGTTGACCACATGGCGTGTCTCACCCCATTTCCTCCCATTGACGCTCGGCGAACCTGACTACTGGGCCCCATTAGATATCCACAATAAAACGAATGGGATGGGTCGTATCGATAAGTTTCCTCCCAGTTTCATTCGGGGGGACAGAATATTGATAGTGAATGTATTCTAGAATTCATCTGCCAATATCCCCGTTATAACATCCATGTGAGGCAACAGACGTGTTCGGTATATATGGGGTATGATCCCGATGAAGCACGTACCACATACATTGTGGCAAGTGGAGAGCAAGAACGCTATGTGGAGCGAACCAAGAGTAGACTACGCGATTACTTCACATCGTCAGCTGCGTCTCCATCCCTCGCAACGGCACAAATCGAAGATCCCTTCCTTCTGCAGAGCATTCTATGCCATGAGTCCATGGTGGATGGAAAGGATATAATTACCGACCTCCGCTATCGACTCTACGATCAGCTCGACATCGTCGGCGAATATGCAAAGGAACCATTCGACAGGAGTGACCTGAGGGAGATGACGAACACGCTGCACAAGACTTCTCAGGACGCAGACTCGCTCTTTGCAAGTACTCAAATGAGGACGATGATCGCCCAGGCTGTGTTCCGGGCGCGACAAAGGACCCTCAGACTCTCTTCCGGTGCTTTTGCAAGCAGCAATGTCGGGGATGCCCTGGTGTATATCGTGGAATCTCTCCGGGCTCAGCAACGGTGGCTGCAGTTACCAATCCAGGAAGGACATCGTCATGAACCTCGTCTTCAACTTGGTGATTCAGCAAGATAGTGAGACGAGTACGGAGATTGCTCGCGATACGAAAGATGACAACGCGTCCATGAAGATCATCGCCGTGATGACCATGCTTTTCCTGCCTACCACAGCACTCTCGGGGTTTTTCAGCATGTGTTTCTTCACCAACGCGGGATATTTCCAAGTCTGCAAAGAGGTTTGGCTGTTCTTTGCAACCGCCTTACCCTTGACGGCTCTCATCTGGTCGTTGTGGTGGGTGTGGTATCCATTGGAGTCTACATTCGGCAAAATATGGCGCACTGGCATGCTCAAAGTCTACCCTTGGAGGTCCGGAAGGGGAGAGTCGACCGATGAAGAAGGTCGACCTGCAGGAACAAGGTCAAGAAGATGATCGAACGTCCTGCTTTGCCTTCTACTTGTCATGGACTATGGACGGCCAATAGATTAGTATGGTCGAAGGTAGGATGATGGGAGGCGTCTACCAGGATCTGTTGTGTCGGATGAAGCAGATGCATGCCAAGACTCTTTGATGGATCAACAAGAAGTTAAAACGAGATCTGATCACATAGATAGTCAAGGAAAAAGCAGAGAAATAAGCAGAAAGACAATCATTTGGGAGCCAGGACCCCAGCTGCAGACGGTAATATGGCCATCCATTCGCAACCCAAAAAAAAGAAAGAAAGAAAGAAAAAGAGCGGTTAGGGATAAAAAAAAAAGGAAGATGCACTAGTTGCATATATTGGGTCACTAAATTTATCATATCTCTTAGGATGGGATCATACATATGCCTGAATCTGGCTGTGATTGCGAATCTCTTCTCTTATTAAATTACAGAACCTTCTCCTTGTATTAGATTGCTAGAGTATATCTTCCTTCAATCACATGAGCAACCCGCAAGCTAATAATGGGTGAAACCCTTCAGCGACTCCAAGTCATATTATCTTATACGCTGGTTACTAGATCTTTTCCCCTACTTAGCGCAAAAAAAAAAAAAAAACTGAAACCTACTAACCCTTATATTAGATAGATACTATTATGAACAAGATACATAAACATTAGGGGAGCAGGAAGATCAACTCTCACCAGATGTCGAGTATATCCTCATAACCTTCTTCTATTATTTTTATCTAGGATTCTATTATTATTAACTTTTTTTACTATTGATTCCCTTTTTTTTGTCTATTCTCATCTAAGCTGTTCTTATAATAACCAGGCCTTAACTTTCCTTTTAGGAGGCATTATGTTAGATGTGCAGGCTGGCAATAGCAGGCTCAAAAAAGTAAAATGTCAAGGTAGAAGAGAAGTAGTGAATAAGAGAGGCAAATGTCAAGATACACTAAAAACAATGTAGGATGGGAGAAAATAAAACAAGTAAAACCATCTAAAGCAGATGATAATAGTATGAGATAGAAAAAAAAAAAACAAAGAAAGTACCAAGCTATAATAAATAAATAATAATTAATCGCTCCTATAGAGCCGTTGCTATTACCCAGAGTTGACTCAGTTGAGTCCATGGGTGGTGCCACAGCAAGATCTCCTTTCTCTTATCTTATACTCCAGAGTCGAGGCGCAAAATTGACCTTTTATTTATAGTAGTCCAAAATGAGCACCAGGGGTTGAAACAGGGCATCCTGTCTAAAGTTGACAATGAGGGACACATTATTAATAGTAGAGAATGGAGGACAAGGTTGCAGGAGAAGGAAGAGAGCAGAATGGGAGGAGCAGCGCAGGAGCTCCTAGGAGGGTGTTAGCGGGGTTAGTCAGGAAATGAATGGCAATCGACGAGATGCATTTTTGCGGAAAAACTATTACCTACATAGGTAGGTAAGTACAGTACAGTACAGTACAGTACATGTTGGTTGAAATTATTTTCTGAACAAGAGCAAAGAGAAATTTTCATTCAATAGAGAATTATCACAGATAAGAGACTGTATATTGGACAGTTGCTTGCGTGTGTGGTTAATGATCTGGCTGCAGGACGACCTACCTAGTATCTAGTGGTGTAACCAACAGTTTTATCCTGGCTATTGTTGGCTGCAGCTGCTGCATCCCACTCGAAGCAGCTAAATACTTCGAAAAGAACAAATTAATTTAATTCCGTTCGCCTGTTATATATAGTCTCATTAATCAGCGTTTCAAGTAAAAAGGAAGGAATTTCCTATTGTTCTTTTCTACCTTAGAGAGGGAAATCGCCCGTCCCTACAGATTACATAGAATAAAAGAGAGACCTTGTTCCTCTTCCCCTCTCCATAACATCCCCATCAACCAGCACAAGTGCAGACCAAAAAAAAATGGAAGACAAAAAAATCATCCTCACCCTTCCAGCCAAATACTCCTCCTCCTCGTCTTCTTCATCTTCCTCATCGCCGTCGCCGCCGTCATCATCTCAACCAACACTCCCCCAACTCCTAGGAAACTGGTTCATCACCCGCTCCTCGAGCGCCTTCTGGCGCGACAAGCGCAACGTGTCTATCTCCTATGCTCTGGATAGCAGTAGCAGCAACAGCAACAACGACAGCAAGGGTTCTGTGTCCGATGCCGCTGCCCCCGACCCAGCAGGCCCGAAGCCCAACAATGTCCTCCTGGACGGTGATACTTCGAACCTGGTCCTGCACACTCTGACCTCATACCAATCTCTCTCCTCTGACGCAGTCAAATCGACCCGCGGGACGGACAGGCCCGTGCGGGGTGCAGCTGGTTCTGGTGCTGGCACTGGCACTGGTACTGGCACAATCACCATGGAATGGCGCGGCACAGGCTTGTTACGACTCGTAAGCAATCGATGGGAGATCCTGGGTTATGGCAGCAGCAGCAGCAGCAGCAAAAAAAAAGAGTGCAACAACGACTATGACAACAACGAAGGGATAGAAGAAGATTCTTCGTACGCGTGGATGGTGGTCTACGCGGAGAAATCAATGTTCACGCCCGCTGGGATCAGTGTTTATTCCAGGTGGAAACGGGGGCTGCCGGAGAAGGTGGCTGGGGCTATTCAGGATGCTTTGATGGAGCTGGTTGAGCGGCATGATGATGATGATGATGATGATGATGATGGGTTTAGACTGTTGGTGGAGGGTATGTGTGATATTAGGCAGGATTGATTTTGTATCTGATTTCCATTTTCTTTTCCTTTCTTTTCTTAAAAAAAATATTCTATTCTTGCTCCCATTGATTCATGTCATTCATCGTTATTCCCTCGAAAATGCTTGCCTACAGGCTAAGTCTATCTAGACGAAAAGAGAATACAGCTCATTCGTGAATTGATGTGTAAAATTGCAGGTCTTAGATCTACGAGGGATCCTGCTGCGCTTGGTCTCGTTTGCGCAGCATCAAAGCCGTATCGAAACGAGGCACAATAGCTGTCGTCCAGATGAAACTCCGTGGTGCCTTCTCATCTGCCAGCTTGAGATCATAGTCTCTGATCAAGATGGTCAGAACTTGCTTCAGCGTTCTCGAGACGTACCATCTGGCGGGGCTAGTCGCATTCTGGTCAGCACATTTATATTACAGAAGTCTTTGGGAGGGAGTGGTAGAGGGGAAACTGACCAGGCCTTCTTCACCGATCCCCAATACGGATACGTCCAGCTCACGTCGGTGAACTTGGGACGGGATCGTAGGCTGCCACCGTCTTCGTCGAAGGCCACGAACCGAAATCCGTCAAAGCGCTCCGGGTCCGTGTAGTGTCTGCCGTCCCTCATAAACGCTTGTTGCGGGACTGCGAGCAGATTTCCAGCGGGGACGTGGGTGCCATCTGAGAAAGTGAACGGGACCAAGGCCATGCGTTGGATGGAGACTATAATGTATATACCGAAATGCAAGTTAGCGTTCGTGTTCACTCAGTTTGTTGCAGAACAAGTTTATATAGGGAGAGCTGTCACTCACGCGCATCCAAAGGATTGAGACGAGCCGATTCGCGCAGAAAACTGTCCAGCAAGGGCATGTGCTCGAATTGGTCTCCCAGGTTCCATTTGCCGCTCGCCTGCTCAATTTCCTCCCGGAGAGGGGCGATATATTCGGGATGGATGCAGAGGTTGTAGATGGCGTAGACAAGGCCCTGCATGACGTACATCCGATTAGATGGATGTTCATCTTGGAAAGCAGACTCCACGTGTTGTTATACTTACCATTGGCATCTGATGTGCGGAGGCGAACAAAATTGCGATGGCCTGTTGGACCAGTCTCGAGACAGTCCGCTGGCGCGGTGTGTGGGAGGAGTCGATAATCCACTGAATACAATCTTGCTGTGCATAGAACTTGGTTAGCACGAATTTTGACCTGCAACATGCTACCAATACTAACCGGCTTCTGCTTCGAGTCCTTCGAGTTATTCTCCTGACGAAGACGTTCTTCAACCAACGGGGTCACGAAACTGGCGACTTTTTTCATCGCTCCACTCCATCCCATCATCACTGTAGCCACAATCCTATATATTTAGATATTAGTTAAACCATTCTCTTTAAAGAAGAAGAGAGGAGAGGAAACTCACGGAACGAGCAGTGACGGAATATGGCGGCAGACTTCCATCGTGACAACCACGTCATGGTTATATCGGATGGTCGCTTCTTGGAATTCGTGATTGCTAGCTAATCTCCCATTCAGAATCATTTCAGATTTGCAGATATAATATTGAACTGAAAAGAGCAGATATATAGTATGTAATGTATGTACTTACCCAGCTCTTCTCCAAAGAGAATCTGGTTGTTGACCTGGGAAATAATCCGCTTCACCAGACCAAATGCAGAGACGGTTTTCCAGCCTGTAGAATACAAATGTTAGAAAACAGACAAACTACTCGTTTAGATGATTTAGAGTTGGTAACTCACCATCAACAGCTTCCTTCCGTCCCAACTCTTCAGAGAGAACCTTCTGGATCGGAGCCTGCAACCGACTCTGCAGCTTGGGGAGACTCATCCGAAGGAGGACTTTCAGAACACGCGAGGGAATGCTATTATGGGGATCGATGTCGTTGTGCTCAAATCCGAACATGGTATACTTGTGTCGCAGCCTCTAACACCACCAACATTCTCTACGTTAATTCTTTTGCTATGATGAGGAAACAGACTACTACTGACCTGCTCCATGGCCATGTGGAATGAGAGCACCCTCTCGGGGCTTTGAGTGAGTTCTTTGATATGCTGCTGGGATGAGACCAGGACTTGATACTCGGATAGGGAGGGGATGGCAAATGCAGCGCCGCCGCCAATCTATGATTGAATAGACATGTCAGTAAAGATAAATAGCTAGATGGAAGACACACACGCACGCACAGAGAGAGTGTGCGTGCATGAGAGGGAGAGAGATAGAGAGAAGAAGAACATGAAGACGTCAACTCCATCCACAGCATACCTTCCGATAAGTCTCAGCAATAGCATCCGCGCCAGCCATAACAAACTTCAAACTGCCGAGCCATTTCGCAAAGACCTGGGTAGGCCATGCCTCGCCGATGTAGAGATTCTTCTGTTGTATTTAATTCTTTTAGTTTCTTAATTTCAACTTTTTCTCAAATCCGCAAGATATCTGTTCTATGTGAGTATGGATGTGTCTCTTACTGGTCGATTCGCATATATCATCCACCACTTTGCCACCTGCCAGACGACGAAGATCGTCAACACGAAGCAGGAACCACCCAGCCAGGTCCACTGAGTTTGAGCGTCAGTCCACTGCTGGACCACGGTCTGGGACGCATGGCGGAGAAGGTCGTGGAGCATTTTCTCCTCCTCTTTTTGATCGGACGCGAGTTCTCTGAGGATGACAACGCATGTGGTACAGACGGGACGAGATAGGAAGGAACAAGACAGGAAAGGACGTCACAGGACAGAATAGGAAGGAACAGAAACAGGAAAGAACAAAACAGGTTAGTGACAGGATGGGTCAGGTTCTCTCTTCCTTAATTCTTCATCAATCAATTCTTCATTCATTCACTACCTACCTAGGTAGTTAACAGGTAATTGGTCTGGCCCCAAGATAGCTATCTGTGCAGATAGATATACCTCCTTAATCTTATTGTGATTGCCCCTCCATCAGCTAACTACCTACCTAGGTACCTCCCAACACAACACGCCATCACAGCTGAGTGAGCTGAGCTGAGGAGACAACAGCCTTGTAATTTGAATCTATTGCAGTCTATTATCTATGCAGTCTGTTATCCTCCCTCGATTGCCAACCAACTGGACCATTTTCCAACACTGAGTACATATGTACATACATACACATCTGCAGACAGGGTCGACCGCCAGTCATATCACTACCCTGGTCCCAGCAGAACTGTTGGTGTCACTCGGCTTGACAAGGTTGACCTCAACCTAGTAGTCATGCAGATCATGTCCATGCCCTGGTCCAGTTCCATGCCAAAATGCAACTATGCATGCGCCTCAGCGGGGAAGGCGGAGGGGCCGGTATCACTATCTACCTAGGTACCTATCTTTCTTTCCCATGGGCTGGTTGGGAAGATCACCTCCCTGACCTCCCTGCTAATCAGGTGGTTTGACATGCTTGGCTTGTGTAACGAGGATGTCATTTCATCTCATTTTATGGAGTATTTCCTTGCAAGAAACAAATTGGGGGCCATGCAATGCAATGCAATGCAACATGATATAATGCAAGCTAATATATGTTAGTCAGGGGAGTGATGCAAGTGCAAGGAAAGAGTACAACATGTTGGTGTGATCACTGATGTGGTTGGTGGACGTTGACCTTGACAGGGCGCTTGCTTACCTTGCAGCCGACCTACATAAGCGCCACTGTATTTTTGCCCGCGGCATGGATTAATTCTACCGGCCTAGGTACCTAGCCATGGACGCCTCAAAGATGAGGCAGCTTGTGAAGAGCTGCAGACTTCAGCAGAGCCTTGATCAAGAGGCATTCTGCTCCCAACAGACCAACAGCAATGGCTGGTCAGATCACGCCTTGATTGGTCCTGGTCTTTATTCTCCATCTGAAGCCAGGCAGGCAGGCAGGCAGAAAAATGGTAAATATACTCGACTACCTGGGCTCGCAGATTGTGCTATTTACAGACAGAACGATTTCGACTCTAAACTAGATTTCAAACCTTTGCCATGCAACCTTCAACCATATTACATGCAGGTCTACGTAAGCTCCTACCTATGTACCTACCTCTTCTATACACAACTCACAGCTATTCGTGTCCTAGCCACCTCCAGAATTAGTGACCCTAATCGTCATGCGTGTCGTATCATACAATCACCAGAGCCCTCACTAGTGGACTGCCCGCACTAGCTGACTGTCGACACCTCCCTATCGACTATAGCAGGACTACCTTTTTCATCATCTCCATTGGCCCCCATCTCTGCTACTGCCTCTTCTTTCTCCTTCTGCGCCGCCACCGTCTTCACATTCAGCCACTGCATCCCGACCGCAAACGGCAACGCCGCACAAGCCGTCGCAAGCGAAAAGTACATGACGCTCTGGATGGCGAGGGCGTATGCGTCTTGCAACGCTCGCAGCGTTGTGGGCGAGCTGGTGAGGCTCCGCAGGCCTGTCGGACCTGCTGCGACCACGCTCGCTGGAGCAATGGGGAGGTTGGACGTGCGGACTTGGTGCTCGAGGCTCGTTTCGAAGATGCTTTGTCCGATGGCGATGGCGACCGCGCTGCAACGTTCAGTGTGACTGTAGAAATTGCGTGAAAGAGATACTTACGCGCCCAGTTGAGAGAAAAAGACCGTGACGGCTGAGAGATGTCAGTCATCTAACTGCGCTATTGATGTCTGTACAATTGCCTGAGTACATACCGTTTCCGATCGGAATATCGTCGTCACTGGAACACGTTAGCAGGCGCCTGATAATAGGTCTAGCTTATATTTGGATGGTCTACCTCAATACCACTTGCACCGCAGTAAAAGGCATCTGCAGACCCATTCCATGGCCAAAGCCAGCTACCACAAGGAACGTCGCCCACTGGGCGGTGGGCGTGCCAACTTCTAGCCTCGCGAGAAAAACAGTTCCGATGATGGAGACCACCTGGCCCAAGACCATGAAGGGGACCTTGAACACGTCAGTCTTGATAAAGCAGAGTCAAGCGTGCATCCCACATAATGTCCTGTCCACGAGGCAACTAACCCCGTTATCATGACGGCCGCGATTTGCGAGATACCCAGAGGGATTGCACGGACGCCGCTCGTAGTAGGTGTGACGAGCTGGGCCGACTGAAAGTAGAAAGGGATGTAGTAGAGATCCTAATCTCTTCAGCTCTGTCGTCTGCTAATTGAGGCGGTTGTCACCTACCACGTAGATGCTCATCTCGAGGAAAAAGGAGTACACAGCTCCCATAAACACAGAACGCTGTCTCAGAACTCTCAGCGGCACGGTCGCAAGCTCATGTTGCTTCCATTGAACCAGAACGAAGGCAATCAACAGCAGTCCAAAGCCGACAAAGAGTCCCACCACACGAGAAGATCCCCATGGCATCGAGCTACTCCCCCACTGCAGTGCCAAGACGATACAGCAGACGGATGAAATGATCAGTATGATGCCAGGAATATCGAGACGCATAACCCGGCTTATGACCGACTCTCGCTTCCCCACACCCCGAGGAGGGAGTCTTAGGAAAAGCAGGATCAAGATGAAGGCGACCGCACCGATAGGAAGGTTGCTTCAGCAGTTAGCACCTAAACCACCAGATCAAGACAAGATGCTTACATCCAGAAGCACCATCTCCAGCTCACATGCTGCGTCAGAACACCACCCAAGGGAGGCCCAAAGCAAGCAGCGATTCCAAAGACGCTCAGCACAACGCCCAGATACATCGGTCGTTTTTGAAGCTTCACCGTCAACCCGACGATCCCCAGCGCGCCTTGATAGAGGCCCGCTGCGCCGATTCCTGCAATCGCGCGACCGACAATGAAAACCGCAGAGGTGGGAGCGGCGGCGCAAAGGACGGATCCCACTTCATTCGTCAGCATGATCTTGTCTGGAAAAGAGAGCAGTCGAGTGCCAACCTTCGAAACACAGAACCGACGCGAGGTAGGTAGTTTTCGCATTGAACAGCTTGTAGATGCTCCCAAACGCCGGCTGGAAGGCTGTTACCGTGAGCAGATAAGCGGAGCCGTACCATCCAACGTCGTCGAATGCTAGGAATATAGGTGAGCGATGTCGATTGGCGCATGTAGGAGTGTGGTTACTCGGTAGTTACCTCGGAAATCCGTCGCGATGCTGGGCACGGCGATGCTGATGATGGTGGTGTCAATGGCGACGAGCAACGTGCCACAGCAAAGCGATGCGATCACAATTCCCAGTCGCCATGAAGCCAAGGACGCAGAGGACTTGCTGTCGCTGGGACTGTCTTCGTGTATCATTTCTTTCTGTTCGGCTAGGTCTGGGGCAGATGGCGACTGGGTTGGATCTGCTGTGATCGTATCCATCCTCGATTGCTTTATGGATGGACGGTGTGGTGGTTGCAAATGTTGTAGGCTATCTATGACTTTAGCACACAAGTTACCATTCTCACCTATGGTGGTGTTTCATTCACGTGGCAATGGCTCTGTAGCTTGAAGGTACCATTTCTGCGGAAAAAAAAGATAGGCGAAGAGATAGACGCCGACAGGCACCTCCTAACCTCATGTCGATCAGCTCCTACGTAGAGATTGATCACGCCAACTGCCCCTCAAATCTGGTTGACCTGGGACTGCATTCAGCTTGTAGCGAGTGGTGCAGGCGTTTGCGGCGCAGCTTGGATGTTGACCCATCATCCCCGATCCCTGCCCTTCGTTAGCGCCTTTCCTGTCTTCAGCCTCATATTTGCGGCACCGTCGGATGTTATTTATTATTGTTACACAAGGTCCTCCACACCGAAAGTCCTGAGCATGGGTGCAGCAGGGTGCTCGTGGTTCTGGAGTCTTTGTTCGTGGATGGTCCACACGTGAATTCAACCGGCATGCTGCATAAATAAGGACGCGCACACTCTCGACCAGCCAATAGCTGCATCTCACATTCACAGCTACCTGTTGGGATCGACAGTCGGGTCAATCATTGCCGACGCCCGAGACACGATTGATTAATATAGACCAGACTACTTTGCCAAGGGTGGTTGCACAGGTTAATATCGGCTGCAGTCCACTGCGAATGTCGACACCTGATTCATGACTAGCTAGGTGGTCTAGACTGCTTCCATTTATGGAAATAAATTAGGCTGGTCCCTTGACGCCTAGCCTAGATGGTGTCCGTCCTATCTAATCTTTGAGAGCAACCCCACCAGGCTGACTGGAACCACCGAATCGTTGAGACCCATGTTGGCGCGATACATCATGGGGTAGAGATAGACCGGGGCCGACCATACCAGAAAAGCACCCACCCATGCGAAGCCCACCAGCTTCTCAGCCAGCGCAGGTGGTCGAGTCCCATCACGGCCCAGGAGGTAGCGATACGCACCAACGCCCAAGTCCTCAACAACGATCCCGAGAATCTGCGTGCAGAAGAAGGTGAGAGCGCCCGAATTGTGGATCGAGATGCCGGCCGCGATGTCGATGAGGACATGCATGGCTGCGGAGACCGCAAATGCCGCCATGACTCTTGCGTATCTTGCCACGAGAGTCCCACGGGGCAGCCTGAAGACATCGTGCACGAGAAAGTTGGAGATCGAAGAGAGCTTGTGGGTGTTGGTCTGATGCCAGAAGCGACTGCATGTAGAACGCTTCGAGTCAGCCCTTGTCCGTCAGAGCGTCCATCCCATGCCGTGGTTACGTACCTCCAGAACTTTCGCAGCGAGTATGCTTCTAATAGAGATCCGTAGAATGGTGGCCAGTCTTGAGGTTCACTGAGGTTAAGTAGGACGCTCAGGAAAGCCACAATGCAGTAGGTCCCTCTTTGCACTGAAGTCAGGCTGACGGCGGCAGCAATTGCTGCCACGGTTCTCATGAGGATTTCATCCGCAGAGACATCGTGTAGACGTCTGAAAAGAGGAATGTGTCCCGTCGTGAAGTACTTCAGATTGAGTTCTGGATCCGCATTGGAATTGGTCAGATCCAGTCCCAGATAGCATAAGAAAATCGTCAGGGCAGTCTTTTGGAGGAACCAGACGCGTGATGGGACGTAGCTGGGGTCGTTGTTCGAGAATCGAGGAACGTTTCTGACTTGATATGGTGTCCCAATGAACCGAGATGTGCAGGTGATCGAGAGACCAAAGATGAATTTGTCCCACCAGGATCCCTCATTCTGTCGAACAGAAGAATCTTTCTTCACGGCAAATGATCGAGCCAGCCCAGAAGTTGGACCTACTGCTCTGAAGGACCATCGACCCACCAGGGCGACATCAACATAGTGGAAGAGGAACGTCACAGCATAACCACCGACTAGAGCAGCCCAAGGACTGCGCACCATATACTCGATTGCTCTTGTAATGCATTGCCAGGCGCTCAGAGCGACGATGAGGAAGGCACCTAGGCGAAGGACGGAGGAGGGAGCAGTGAAGCCAACGACAATGACAGTGACTAGCACTTCAATGAGGACAAGAAGAATGGGATGGATCTGCATGTCAATCGAATGAATTTGCATGTTGAGAGAGGGAATTTTGAAATTTCGAGAAGACAGCGAGTCCAGTAAGAAGAAAATCAAGACAGACGATGAATTTTAAGAAAGTAAAGGAGTTGGCAGCGGAAAGAAAGATGGAGAGGCGCAGCTGGTCGAGGGCATCAAAGCAAACGGCAGAAACAGCAGCCTGAGACGCAGCCATGCAAACAGCAAATCGTCAGAACTCGTCAGCGTTGGTTAAGCATTTGTGAAGATATCCATGACAGAATTTCTGTGCGACTTCGCGACCAATCTCGCGACCCTTCTGTGTCCCCAGCATCTACGAACTACCGATGTTTTTGGCCCTTGCGCCAACCTGCAAGCAGGGATAGGGAAGACCATTTGGTCGCACCAACGCATTTTCATATGTTAGATTAAATTAGATCATATTATTCACCCGCCAAGCAGGCTGGTTCCCCTCGCAATGGCTAACTGGTCGAAATATCCGCCCTCTTCAATCGGATAGTTATATACAGTTCCGCCCTCTCTGGAGATCAAGACCTTATATACAGAGAGAGATAGACATGGATTAGCCTTCTTTCTGTGCTACCTTCCTTTCCATCCCACCTATATTCCGAGGTCGATACGGGAGATGGAATCGCTTAGTCTTCCAACACCGTCGAATCAGGCATCATCGCCTAGAGTCAGCGAAGCCACTTTTCTTGTAGGGTCACCCGTCCCTCTTTTCCCCGCTTCTTTTGTACTAACGAGTATAGGCCGTCCTATGGGTCAGCGTAGGTCTTTCCTTCGTTTTTCTCGTCGCCCGCCTGGGCATCCGGTTCAGGCTCTCCCGGCGATGGCGAGCAGACGACGCCTTCGTGCTCGCCGCTTGGTTACTCTCGCTGGGGAATACCTGTATCTGGACAACGGTCTACAAGCAGACATACATCGTTCTCCGGGTCGCCAGGGGCGACATCACCACCATCCCCGCCAATATTGGCTGGATCGAGAAGAGATACCTGCGGGGACAGTTGGCAGGCTATATCCTCGCCTACAGCAGTCTGTGGAGCATCAAGCTCTCGTTTCTCTTCTTCTTCCGCAAGCTCGGCGAGAAGTACCGGTTGCAGCAGATTATCTGGTGGGTAGTGTTGGTGGTGGTCATTCTCTCCTTCGGCGGGTGCCTCGGCATGCTGGATTATGCATGCGAGATGAGCAATCTATTTGAAAGCATCGGTATGTACGTGCTGTTACGTGCCATGGTTGGATTGATTTCTGAGAGAAACTAGAAAACTGCCAGAGCCCCCACTCGATTTGGTATGAGCGTGTGAGCTTGAGGGTATCTACGATCATGGACATTGTCTCCGACGCCGCCAGTAAGTGTAGTCTCGTTATCTACCTCAGACAATAAATGCTGATAACAAAGTCATCCTCCTATCCGGCAACGTTTTGTGGAGAGTGCGAATCGACTGGCCAAGGAAACTTGCTTTGATCGGTCTTAGCCTGTTGACCACTTTCATCATCACCATCGCCCTCATCCGCATGGCGCTGGGGATTCAGGGTTCAGGGGTGTTGGATCCGACGTGGTTGACAGCCTGGAATGGAGTTGAGATCTGCGTTGGTCAGTCGCCAGTATATATGCAGTCATCATTCATTTTCTCTATTCTGATCACCGCACAGCCATCATCGTCGCCTGCCTCGCCTCTTTCCGAACCCTCTACACCATGTCCAAGAGATCGAGGAAAACCCACCTGCTGCAGAATTCATATTCCTACACAAACAACAGCAGCAACCGCAGCAGAAGAAGATCCGAGGGCCGATCAACGACCGACTTCCCGATCTTGCTCGAGAGTAGGATCAGTAACAGTATCAGCGGGAACAACGGACAAGAAGACCATTCTTTTATTATTGATCAATATACTGCCCGCGGCCGTGGCCACATGCCAAGTGGAAATAGAGATGGAGATGGCGATGTTGATGTTGATTCCGGGCTCGGGCTCACACCCCCAGCAGATTCCGGGTTCTCGGACTCGGAGAGGTATTACCCCGGGATATACGTGCGACACGAATTCGAAACGACTTCATCAGTGGCGTTGCCGTCGTCTCAGTCTCAGTCCCAGTCTCAGCGTCGGCCTCCGCCTCCGCCCTACTATCCTGTTCCTCCAGCGCCAGCTCTAGCGCCAGGTCCAACTCCAGCTTCAGCTCGCTATACCATGGGGAGGGAGCGGACGAATATGAATACGAATATGAGTGATATGCCGAACGTCGTTGGATTGAATATATGAATACATGGATGAATTCATGCCAAATGTTCTGCCTGTTCTATTTATTTATTTATTTTTTTTCTTTTTCTTTCTTTAATCCAACTTGACATGATAACTGGTTTCTGCAATGCAACACAACATGTCAGAGTTTATGATGAGGAGTACAGGAGTTATAGGAGTATGGACTTGAGTTCCAGGAAAGGAGAGGAGAGGAAAAGGCAATGAACAAACGCGAGAATCAAAGAAAACCGTATATCTATCTATCTATCCATCCATCCAACCATCTTACCTGTGTATGATTTTTCGGGTTTCTTTTGTATTTTTTTTTTTTCATTTTCATTTTCATTTTCTGTTCGAATTAATATAAGACAAAATAATCAGATTCCTGCAAAGCTATCTAGTGGCTTTTTGGAGGGGGTATACATACCGTGTCGTGTATGTAATAATATTATAGGTTAAGTGATTTAGCTATATATATACATCGCAGCCTTTCGAGTGGGCAAGTGTAATGCAATAATGTCATCATATGTATCAGATCAGATCTACATACATACATACAACTGCATTATTTAGTGTATAACCAAACCACAAACTAACTAGCATGGATATCATTTAGCGGAAAAAAGAAAATAAATAATAAAACGAGATGAAAAAGGAAGAAAGAGATACAAAAGAAAAGAAACGAAACGAAAGAAAGGGATGTCCTATCCACACCCAGAACGACAAACGAATAACAAAGGACATATGACAAACAAACGGACAGACACTAGCCGACTACAACACAACACAACCAAACCAGACCATATAACTCCGTGGAAATGCATTCTTTCTCCTAGATCTTAGATGTCTCTAGGAGTGTAGAGTGTATGTAGAGTGTAAAGTATACCGTAGTCATCAATAAGATGCCGCGAGATATGCGAAAAGAAAGGAAGGCCGGCCACAGTTCAGATTCGCTAAGAAGCAGATGTCATGGCGTCCTTTTTTTTGGGCAGAATCTGCAAAAACGGATTCAATATCGCCGTGTGTCATGACTGAGTGGCTCCTCCGCTGCTGCTGACGCCGCCCGAGTTCCCTGTCCCCGTTCCCGTTCCCGTTCCTGTTCCTGGCACGGGTCTTCGACTCGGGACCCCTCCGCTGAATGTGCGGATGCTCAGCCTGGCTGGTCCTGCTCCTGGTCCCGGCCGCTGCGGACTCAGATGATCGGCTGTCCCCGGTTGTTGTTGTTGCAGTTGTAGTTGCTGTAGTTGTTGTTGTACTTGCTGGGCGCCGTGCGCGTGGGACGTCGTGAGATACTGAGGTTGTTCTCCTTTGTGCGGATGCTCAAAACTCGGCTGTGTCGTCGTCGTCGACCCTTGTGGATGCTCCTCGATCCAGCTCTCAGCGAGAGACTCCGGACGCGGCGAGCCCGGTGTCGTCGGGAGCATATCCAGCGACTCGGACGAAGCGTGCGACGGAGTGCTGCTATGATGCACATGCGCATACACCTTCTCATGATGGGAATCGACTGGGGTTTTCGCATCAGTCACAGGTCCTGACGAGAGCCCTCTGTCTGCAGAGGTGTTGGGTGGGTTATACTCTGGACGTGGACCATCTATCGGGCCGATCCCTTCGGCCATGGCGTCCTCATAACTCGGTGGTGCCTCGTCCGGTATCTCGTCTTGTTGGATGGCTACTATAGGGTTGAAGACGGGAGCAGCAGCAGGAGGAACCGGACCAGGGGCAGGAGCAACAGCAGGAAGAGCGGGACCAGGACCAGGAGTTGGACCTGCAGCAGCTGCTGCAGGAGTAGGCCTTTGAGGCACAGGAGGTGGCGTATCTTCATCAGCAGATGGGCGAGGAGGAACTTCTGGCCTGGCACGCTGGATCTTTCCCTCTGCAGCCATGGCCTCCAGAAGGGCCGGTGGCGGAGCGATTCCGGAGTACACCTTCACAGCCAGTCTTAGAGGTAAGACCATAACCGGAGACTAAAAAGCATGAACTGTCAGACAGTGATCCTAAGCGGTTTTAATATAATATCGACATACCTGCACTCCTCCTGGAGCGCCGTAAGATAACCCAACCCGCACTTCCATTTCGTAGTTCCTCCGGATGTTGCACGTCTCGAAGGAGGGCGCAATGTAGGGCGGCAGCGGTAACCGATTCCACATGCTAGCATCTATCTTCCACTCCTTCCCTACGGGGTCGTTGGGATTCCCAAGAGGCATGTTCATGTTACTACGGCTCAAGATTGGCATGCTGACCGACTCTGTCCGCGCGAGGTCGTGAGCGCGGATATGCGTGTAACTGATAAGCTCGATATGCAACAACTGCAAATAGACCATTTCCGAGCCCGTGGATTGCTTCGTCACGAGGATCCGAAGTGGGATCGGCTCGTTGCAAGTGAGAATTGGAGGATTTGGCAACCGCGCGTCCACGGAGACCCGTAGTGGTGGTTCCCCAGAGACGGGTATCGCAGGCATGGACCTCTTCCGGAACAGTCCCCCCTTTCGCTGAGCAGGGGCTACCGGTTTCGCAAACTCTTGCTGGCGTCGGGCGTACATCTCCTCGTTAGGATTCCCGCTCCGTGGGGGCTCAATTGGGAGAAAGTTAAAGTCGGCGAACTGTAGACATCGCGATTAGCCTGTCTGCTGCAGGAATTCACTCCGTCGGTCGTACATACTGCTCGAATGTTCTCTTTATAGAACTGGGGGCGCACGACAGTCGCTTTGACATAGTATCTTATCTCCGCTTCCCCCGGGAAGGTCTTCATTGACGGCGGCAGCGTCTTCTTAACGTGTTGATCCGTGTCCCGCGCGACCTCGACTCGCAAACCCGCCATGCTTATATTCGTCATCATGGAATTGTGGTTGCTGCACGAGTTATTAAACGGGAACTGACAAGCAGGCAGTTAGCCACCCTATCGATTTCGATTCTGTAACAGATCGCTCACTTTGAACCGAAAGGGATATTCGTATGTGCCCGGAGGCAGTGTAAAGGCCGCATTGGGAGAGCTATGCTGGGCGATATCCGGACTGGGGAAGACGGAGGTGACTTTGTACAGTATCTACTGGAGAGTCAGCCGCTGTTGAGGAGCAATTCCGAATAGCAGGCGCTGGATTCACCTTATGCACTTCGAGCTCTGTCTTTTTCTTCTCCGAACGATCGTTACTGCCATACCGCGGCCCCGACAGGCGCGTGCGGCTCTCCCCTTCCAATTTCACATAGATCTCGCTGATGGAAGTATCGCTATGCAGCTGGAGGATCACCTTTCCCGTGAGATAGTCGAGATTGGTGAAATGCCCGTGTGGCCGGTCCAGATGGATTCTGGCGGCCATGGCGGGTGCGGGGGGAGCTGCAGCAGGCGAGTGAACTATGATGCGTATCCACCAGTCAATCCTCCTGTTGCTCTTGTGGGCCGAGAACAAAAGAAAGAAACGTGCGCAGCATCGGTATTAATCAATTGCTTCGAAAGATTCCTTTGCGCAGGTATGTAGAAGCTGTGCCCGCACGAGCTTAGCATCCGGAGCTAATGACGTTTTTTGTTGGAGGCCGGGGCGGATGGAGGAGGATCTCCCATGTGGGCTCCGCGTATCCATCCGTCGCGTGCCGATCCAGCGAACATTCTTCGAATCTCGAACTACTCCAGAGTGACCTGACGCGTGCACCAGTCCATTATACCACTAGTGCATTGTGACACAACACTACGACAACTATCCTTGGTATATGGGGGATCTACTGTGTCTGTATGTACTGCACATTATCTCAAACCATTCCATTCAGGGGATTACTCGCACAGCCTCGACGCCTCGTATAGGTGCACAAGCACCGAATCCAGTTACTACTGTACCAGATCACGATAAAATGCTTCTGCCTTCGCTTCAAACCAATTGAACTTGGTACTTGTCGACTTGCTGGGTATCGAATGCATCTCTAGCTATGTATAGAACCCGACTACAGGTATTGATTCGGATCTCAGCTGGGAAAGAACATAACACGCGTGTTCGTTTCACAAGCCCTCTTTCGCCAGCATATCTGCAGTCGCACCAAGTCAGCTTATCAACAAACATCGGGGTTATCTGCTCCATACCTGCGATGTCCAGGTAGAAAGCAATGGCATTAAACCTGCAATCAAAGAAACGAATCAGTACGCAATCAGATATACACATCCAGTCGTCGGGAGAGATACGAACTTCTTCTTGTTCCCTGTCAGCTCGCCTACCAGCCATTCGAGCCGATTGGTCCAGTTGATAAGATCCAGGTGGTTGACGCCCACAAGGGTGCCCTTGTAACCAGCATCACCACCCCATTTGCTGCTGGCGACACTAACCAGTCCATCGTTTGGGCCCTCGGTCTTCTCAAGAATCCGATGGAAGTGACGGAATATGGAGAACAGACCTGGATGAAATAGCGCTCCGTATGAAAAGTACCTAACCGATACGAAAAGTCTCAGCGACTGCTTCTGCTGAAGACACCCAAATGAGACTAACTTAACATGCTCAACGTCAGGTATATTGGGATTGAACTCTTCTTGCATATACTTGCGCGTTAACTGGCTAAAAGCGCGCGCGTCGATCTTGACTCGATCAACCAAGGAAGACAATCGACGTAGCCGAGTAACTAAGACGGAGTCAGCTTCTAATCCGACCACAGCAAGGATGTTGTAATTGAATGACAGCAGACAATTGCTATTAACGCGCTCAACAAAGTAGTCGGCTACGGCAGAACCTGCGCCAGTTAGCCATGTCCTAACATGATGCTCGCCACTACCAACCGCGATGGGGAGTTACGATCGTCGTTAGCGATCGCACTTTGAACTCTGTCGGTCTTAACCTGCTGATCATGTAACGAGAGTCGAGTCCTCTTCATGCTGCATTAGCGACGCTTCAGTAGAAGAGCACACAGCGCGTGCGGCGTGGCTCACCCCTATATATGTCATGAGCGATACTTCTGACGACAGGGACATGTACGCTATCTTACCATACTATGCCTTGGCAATGTCAGTCAACGTCAATTTCTACTTCTTCAGGGGTTGCAACTTACGCAATAATATTAACATCTTTGCCTTTGGCGCCGGCACGAATATATCTGGCCAATTCCGCAGCACGCTCTTCGATCGATCCATACGGAGGCACCGTGGCAGTGATCACTTTGACTCCTTTCATGGCCAAGGCGTCCTTGATCCCGTACCAATACTGGATGGCCGGCAGGAAAGATCCCGCGATACGGATCTCATCGAAGCCCAGCAACCCATGGGCAAGCACGATAGTATGCTTCGGAGTCTCTAAAACGAGACGTCAGCAGATTTTGATTGAAGGGTCTTGTCGAGGAATTTACTAACCATAGCTGGTTCGTATGGACGCGTATTTATCCTCTATCAATTTCCCCAGATCGCCGAAGCGCGGATCCGCGATACCGTGCCGTCGTGAGCTTTGCTCCGCTGGACCAGAACTGAAGCTCCGCGGCCTGCAACGAACACACAATTGCCTCCGATATGGCCAGACGTCAATTAGGATGGAGCCGAATCTCGGAGACCTAGCAGCATGCCATCTCATATTGTATCCTACGTGGTTTGCGGGCGACGATGGGAAGACAATGGAGATTCGTGGTTGCGCCGTCAGTGACGCAATCCATGTCGCTCCGCCAAGATGCCGGTATCAGCTTTCAACAGGGACTCGATTTTACGACACATGCAACATGCATTGCAATGCCAGAACAAGATATCGAATAATAGGCGAATTGCAGAAATTTTGCAATCAAAATGTACAATTTTTTTTTGGCTTAAAGAGATCTCTTTTAGGGTCATATCAACCTGTCTACATTGACAATGGAAAACGCAGTATATTTGTATCTCAGAACATATCTCATACAAAAATTCACAAGACCAGTTTGCAGACTTATGATGATGTCAAGAAAAAGATCTCTCCTTTGCTCTCCTCACGTCTATGCCTTAGCCACAATCTTCTCCGGTACCTCGGGCTTGACATTCACAACAGCGTTGATCAAATCGTTTACCACCTTATCGCCGGTCCTCTTGCCGGCTTCCCTGATCTCCTGGAGCCTTGCCTCGGCTTCCTTGTTGGCTTCCTCTTCGGCCTTCTTGTTTCCGCTCGAGTGCTGCAAGATCACAGAACGTCAGCCCGCACGTACTTGCTTTGCATCCGCGAATCATTGCACAATGCGCAATCCCTTTAGGCCACAAGCGTCAACAGCATACCTCCGCTTCAAACTTCCGGAACTCCTCCTCCTTCTGCCTCCTGTACTCTTCGATTTCTTTCTGCGCCTCCGTTCTAGCGTCCTTTACTCGCTTTGTGCGGTCTACCAGAGTCAGCATTAAGCGATTCTCTCATGCCTAGTTCAGCCTCCTGAAAGGGTGGTAGTGCGGGGTGTGGATACATTCTCTGGCTAGACGCCGACGTTAGCATGTGATTTGCGAAATTGTTTCACGGAGCTCACCTTGCTGAACAATCTTCTGAGCTTCTCTCTCGGCCTATGATATTTGAATTAGCCGCGAAGATGCGACGGGCAATCTTCATATGGAGACGACTTACATCCAGGAGGGTCTGGATGCCCGCGGAGTTCTGCGCAGACTGCATGTAACTGGTTAACACGGGAGTCACGCTGGTACGGCGGTAGGGGGTCGGCATACCATATTGACGATCGATCCCCCTGAAGGTGTGATGAGATCGATATCTGTAAGGCAATGATAAAGACGGAGCGGGGGTCTTGAGCTCGCTCGTGATGCGTTACGTTGCTGGAGCCCGGAGTCGATCCGGGTGGGCCGCTGCGTCAACGCAGTGGATTCTGCCGCTCCAGACCGCCCGCAATTCCGATTGTTTTACAGCTCCACCTCCGATATCTGACAATAGATATTATTTGCCTACAGTCGCGTGAGTTTATTTCTGTCGCCCTTTTCCAGAGAGACAGGTGATTTACACCATGTCTCGGGCCTCCAAAGTGACATTGGCCGTCACCACGGCTGCCGCGGCAGGCGTCATCTACTTTGTCCACTGGGCGCAAGAAGCAGAGCGAGCGGTAGGCCAATTTGTTCAATTCTGTCTGCTGAACAGTCGTTTTAGGTCTTGAATTGACACAATTGACACGAATTATCTTCTAAGGCAATGCACGCGGGCGTCGAGCGGGACGAGGAGAAGCAGCGCATCAAACGCGAACGGCAAGCAGACTTTGAGATGCAGCGGCGGCTCGAGGAGGAATACCGAAAAATCCAACATGTCTCTGACGGGAGACAAGATATTGGCGGTGGTAAAGGAGTAGGTCAGGGGACATGACAGTATTTTGTACACGATGGGCATGTTTTGTCAATTCTTCGGGGTCTTGTGAGTCCAGAAGTGGATCATTTCTCGAGATGGATATACTTTTCACAGGGGTAAGTGGTTCTTTTTCTCATCTCAGGAGTATAAACGTGAAGTTACTATAAAGTAGAGGTCTTTCAATTGCTAATTGCGCCATCAGGCGGTTTGAACGCCCTCAGTGACGAGTAAAGGCACGTTTCCCGATATCGGGATCCAATCATGATTATATAAAAACTATGTACTGTACCATAGCGAATATAAAAACAAATTCCGCTCAGGTCAGATCCACTTCTTTAATGGCTTCATATGCGCTGAAAGGGAAGAAATGATGATGGCCTAGGCCGACGGAAATTGGCCAGTCATTGCCAGAAATGTGGGAATGGGAGATCGATAACATAGCTCACTGAGCTTCTTTTAGAAGACAAAGACCACTGGCGATTGACAGTTCTGCTTTCTCCCACGAGCCGGGTCTTTCAATTGTGAAACAGTACTTCTATCACACATATAGAAGTCCTGGCGCTTGAGAGCCTGCATTCGAGATCGACCAAGTTGCTCAATTGATCCTGTTCACGTGAAGTGATGTGTTATTAACATAATGCCTAGCAAATCCCTTCCCTCAATAGGTATATATCTCCTGTATAGCTTCCGCCTTGAATGTGTCAGCTGACCTGACGAGAAATAGTTGCTCATTGAGAAGGCGGGTTATCATCGCCCAGAGGCGGGTATCGACGGAGGCCGGGACAATTCCGGCCTCTTGGCAACTAGTCGAAATAAGCGCTGACGGTGTGACCTTGTTCTGGCCAATCAGAAGCATGGCTGCTATCAGATCTGGGGAACTCGATCTATGAAAATGATGCGAATACAGTGAATTTATCGACAAAAATGGCAGAAACGACAGCTTATATTGCTCAATTTGGTTTTCTATACCATATACTATCTAAATACAGCTGAATTACCGCAAATTAAAGGGTTGGATGTGGAGGAGACGCGCCTGACACTGCGATCACAGCACATCCCAATGCGGTTTAGCGTGAACCCGTGACTGTATCTTGCCCTCGATCTATAGATCTCCTTCTCCCCATCATAGATGACATGGATCGCTGCGTTTTCCATGCTCTGAGTCGAATAAATGCGTCAGAAGCATGTATACAGGCGTATATATCATGTTTACAACGTTTCGATAGCAGATGCAACCTTGATGACCGGATCCACTGACTCCTACTCTCTCTTTGGCGATGGTGGATGTGAGGCCGGAATTGATACCGGCCTCAGTCAATATATAAGCCTGGCCTGTGTCCGGGCCAAAAACTCGAGTTTCTGCTTCTTTATTCTACCATCGTGAGGTCGACCGAAGATCAGCCACGCATATTGCTGCCTTTTTTGTCTGGTTTCTTAGTGATTTCCCACCCCCTTCCTGGCACCCTGCTACCCTCTCACCACTCCTAACCCTAACCGTATAGAGTATCTCCTTCACAGAGGTACCTTCCTACTACCTACATACATACAACATATCATCATAGCCATACCATATCATATATACCTGCTTGTCTCTTCATCTCCAACACTTCACCAACATGACTGTCCCTCAGACCTCTCCCTCTTCTACTCTGAAGCTGTTCCCCTACATCAACCATGACCCTTCCACCTTGCCCCCATCCCTGGATCCCTTCACCATCACAACCTCCACTGGGTTCCTGCCTTATAGGACGGCCCCTACCACCCTGCCTGAGGCCTTCAAGCCTCTTGAGTCTCTGCTTGACCGTCTTCCTGTTGTCAAGGGTGATGGCTCACCAGGTCTGTTGGCCACATACGAGCTGGGCCCGGCGGTTCATGCAGAGCTCCCTGACCTGACTGAGGAGGTCGACAAGCTTCTCACCAAGGATGGGAAGCCAGACCTGTTCACCATCACGGCCGTGTTCCGGGACTATGCCTTCCTGGCCTCTGCCTACCTGCTGGAACCCTGCTGGGAGAACTGGTGCAAGAACCCGGAAGGAGGCTATGGATTGGGGAGGGATCTTCTCCCCAAGTGTATTGCTGGACCGATGTACCGTTGTGCGCAGATGTAAGTCTTCCCCATGACAAGCAACCTATTCATCCTTTGAGCAGACCATACTAATCAATATATAGATTGGACCTCCCCCCCTTCCTGTCGTATGCTGCCTCATACTGTCTCTTCAACTACACCCTCGACAAGCCATCGGAAGGATATCACTATGACAACCTGCGTCTGATTAGGGCCTTCGAACGTGGACTCGACCCGAAGAGCTCTGAGGCTGGGTTCATCTTGACGCATGTTGACATGGTCAAGGAGACTGCGCCCATGATTACTGGTGCTGTCAAGGTCCTCGAATCCATTGAGCAAGGCGGCAAAAGGTCTTCGGTCAACGATGGCTTCCGAAAGATCTTGAAAGCTATGGAGAAGATTGAAGCGTGTATGGAAGGTGGGTTCAGTCGGCAACTTGTGCCCTGCTATGCTCTATTGCAAGTTCTCCCCTACCCCTTTCTGACAAACGCCTGCTAGATATGTGGAAGAATTCCAAACCATCTGATTACTTGTCCTTCCGCGTCTTCATCTTCGGCATCACCTCCCAGTCCATGTTTCCCAACGGGGTGGTATACGAGGGCATCAACGACAACAAGCCTCTGTACTTCCGCGGCGAGAGCGGTGCAAACGACAGCATTGTACGAGACGACTATCAAATAGTGTATGGATTCAGGGCTAACTTTTCTTCTGTTCTATTAGATCCCCCTCCTCGACCATCTCCTCCAAATCCCCATGCCGGATACCCCCCTGACGAAAATCCTCCACGAGTTCCGCGCCTACCGGCCCCGTCCACACCGCGAATTCCTCGCCTATGTCGCTGCCAGAGCTGAACAGCTCGGCGTCCGCGACTTTGCTGTTCAAGACCAGGAGACGGCCATTCTGTACCTCAAGACGCTCGACCACGTCCGGAGTTTCCGCTGGCGCCACTGGCTGTTTGCCAGGGAGTATATCATTCGGAGGACGCCTCATCCTACCGCTACGGGAGGCAGTCCGATCGTGACCGTACGTACATTCTTTCCCCCCTCAGCCATGGAAAATTCCAAAGCTGATGAAAATCAAGTGGCTCCCCAACCAACTCTCCGCCGTAATGGACCTAATGATCTCCATCTACGACACTTACCTCAAGGACAACCTTACAACCCTGGACGACGGTCCCGACGGCCCCGCGAAGGCGGACTCCGAAGAAGCACTCTTCCTCGCCGCATACAGAAAGCAGCTCGCGACAATGATGGAGCAGGTGCGCGATCAGCGCGAGAAGCTGGCAAGAGAAGTCGAGCGGTGGTGTAAGGAGCGGGGTGTTTAGGTGGATACCTAGGTATACTATGAAATTACTATATAAAAGGCACTTGCTAATTATAATTCTGGCAAAATTAGTTCCCTCTGAGCAGCCACTGCAGCATATGGTATCCCAAAGATGACCCTATATAATTGGAAGGCTGGTATCACTACAAAGCAAATCAGTCATAAACAATATCAAAGATTGACTCCTACCCAGGAGGAGTTCCTAGCTGATTAGATAATTGAGCAAGATTCCTAAGGATTCACTCCTATATACTCCTATATATAAATGGCATCTCAAATCCTCTATATAAATAGAGATACTGCTCTGTTAGGAAAGGCATGGACAATAGGCTTTATTAAGAGGAATCCATATATCTCTTCTTATATAGGGTAAAGGATTAATGCTAAATGAATCCAGAATTCATAGCCAGAGGTAATATAGTAGTTTTATAACTAGCTTAAGACTATTCTTTCCTGATATCTAATTCTACCTAAAAATATATAGAATGTTAATAAATATAGAATAGGTCTAAGTGTGACGGCGCGGCTCAGAAGTCTTGGTCACGTGATACTTCCGAATTAGGAAAGGGCCGGGTCGCTCTTGCTTCGATATATCACATCCCTCGCCCACAGTCCTGATTTCAATTTCCTTCCTCAGCTTCGAATTCTTGTAAAATAGGCTACCAAATATGAATTTATTTCGTTTTTTGACTGAGCCGTCACACTAAGCATTTATATAAATGCCTGAGTCCTTATAAAGACTGGAAGAAAGCATACTTATCTGCAGACTCTAGAAAATCATAAATAGGTAATTATTATTAACGCTATTAGTACTACTAGCACTAAGATTAAGCCCCTTGTTATCTTTAGAGGGAAGAATCTATAAAGTTTATAGTTTTCTATAGGAGATGTTCTAGATTAGCATTATACAGCATCAGAGAATACCTGGACATTAAATAATATCATATATAATTGGCTTCATATAATCTTTTTACCGGAAATAAGGCTAAGAGACGATGGTTATCAATTATTAATTCTGGATGGTTATTAGAGTCATATAACTATTAAGTTTTGTTACGGCACGGTTGAGTTGTAGACATCACGTGGACTATTCGCACCTTAAGTGTGGACGGCCCTTAGATTCTTAGAGGATCATCCACGATTGATCCATAATCGATACGATATACGGACTACCCGTACCAAGTTTCTATATGAATACTATATAAATAAGGTGCATCTTCTGTTCTTACTAGCATATACTAGTTATTACTAAATATAGTAATAATAATCCTAGTGATAGCCATCTTCAGGAGATGGATCAGAATTATAGAGAGGATCACTCTATATACTCTCTAGTAGGAAGTTATAGTAACTACTGCTTAAGTAATGGCTCTAATAGGAATACTATTTATCCTAAAAAGTACTAGAGGATTAGCAAGTTAGTAGAGGACCAAAGCAATAAACCTTTTTATCAGAAATACGAGACAGTCCCGATGAACCGATGAGAGCAGGGGCCGTCGATACGGCTTACTGTTGAACCGATGAATAGCTGTCGATATAGCTTCCAATGGAAACCGGTGTGACCAACGAGAAGATAGATGAGCGAATCCTAATGTGGAGGGCCAAATCTTTGCTCTCTAAAACTAGATACACACGAGAAGGAGGGAAGAAGCGAGGATCACGTGGTTGAGCTGAGTGGACCAATGAGAAACGAGAGTTGAGCTGAGTCAGCACTGGGCATGGCCCGCAACGATTATCCCAATTTGCATGACAGCTCATTCTTCTCATCTCTTATAGCCACTAGATGTTGGCTGTTTTGCAGTTCTCAAGTGGCATATGGCTAGCTGATTGAGGAGAGCATGCAGCTTGGAATCAATCATATCGGTAAGTCGGACTTCCTAGTGGCATACCAAAAAGCTCATATGGAGGCATTCAAATCAGACAATATTTGTAATGGATTTGCAGCTACAGGACTGGTTCCGTATGATCCCAATAGGGTCCTTACTCCGTACACAGCTCCATGTTCAATTCAAACTCCAACACCCCCAGGGAGCAGTCACAGCAGTCTGAAATCCAATTGGGGTTCCTGAGACGCCTCATAATATTGCAGAATTACAGCGTCAATCTACTGCAACCAAGGCCTCATTAAAACGTCGTATGCACAGCCCTCTAAGTCCAACAGATCAGGCTTTGAATCAGCTTCTCAAGGGCTGCCAAGTGGTAATGCATAATGCTGTCCTTCTTGCAAAGGAAAACCAGGATCCATGGGCTGCTAATAAGAAACAAAAGCGAAAATGAACAAAGTCATCTGCCATAGTATCTCAGGGAGGCATTCTGACGATACAGGAAGGTCAATATCGTATGGAAGCTGCTGAAAAGGAAACTGTAGAGGTTAGATGTGAAGCATCTTCTCAGCCAAAAAAAGCGTGCACCTCCAAGGTGTAGTAGATGTAATACTTTATGCCATACCCGGGTTCAATGCTCACAGCGTTTTAGTATTAATTGCAATATTTATGTGTTTTACTAAGAAATGTGGGTCTATAGAAATCATGGGGCAGGTGAGCGGGATCGTTAGTTCGTACTCTGTAGATAGACAACAAAATCCACCCGCTTGGTGGGACACGAAGGCCCGTCACACCCCGAAAGGGATTAGTGCAATACCCGAAAGGCTTTGGAGCCGGAGCGGGAAAACATCCGGGGAAGGAAGGCATGTGGAGGTAGAAGATCATTTATCCTGAACTAACTAAATATGGCTAGTACATCTGGTATCTAGAGATGACGTCTTCAAGCATCTACTACTTCCTTATTTGAATCCCACCATGATTATGCCTTCTTAGGTTTCAGCTGTTCTATAGTTTCCTAAGAGCCTCCACCACGAAGATCCTGCCGTCTCCTAGGTTCGAGAAGGAGTTTGAGCTAGGTCTTGTGAATCCACTCTCACCAATGTCTTTGCCATCGTATCGCCATCCACAACCACAATGGGAGCCTTTGATTTGTGTCTCAGGTTTTCAATTTTGCAAATATGACTCACGTTCCTGCTGCTTTTAAGGATTTCCATCTGGTGGACGGAGCTCCTTAGTCTCCGTTCTTTCCTGCAGAGCTGGCTCCCTCCTCCTTCTCACCTTCGTCTCCGCCATCTCCGCGTCTATCCTCAGTCACTCCTCCTGATAGTCTTACCCCTTCCAATGGCATCTCTCCCTCGCTGCAGGCCCCCACGCCAGTTCATACCACTATGCAGCCACGCACTATACTTGTCGTGATGGGCCCTTGCACCTGGCAGATAAGGGAGGGCATCCAGTGCCCATGCCCTAATGGATCTTGCACCTCCGATTTTAGTGCCACTGCGAGCCAGGCATCCTGTGATAACTGCATGCATCCAATGTCAATGCATAGCGATTATGGCATGACCCTTGCACCGCCTGCGTATGAATTGAGGTCCGTTGACCAAGCACAAGCTTTCCCTCCCGCAGCTGATTCTGCTGTTCTGCATCCAGCCACGCTTCTTCCTACCGTAGGACGTCCAGTAAAACCTGCCAATGCTGCAGCAGCGTCTACTGTTCAGTCTCCCGCTGTCCTCGAGTCTGCTTCCAGCAATGCTCCGTCGAGGATGTTTGAACCTTTCTGTAAGTAATTCATCTTTTGAAATGCAAAGAAATTTCCTAATCGGCTGCGGTTGCAGATGTTCCACCAACAGTCAATCCTCGGGTGAAATTGGTAGACGAGATAATAGCGCGAGTTAGCGTCTATCATCTCGTCCTAGTGCGGGGCACACCAGCTTGCGGAAAGACGACCGTGATGCAGCTTGTGGCCAACAAATTATTCGAAATGCATGCCAACACGTCTTCCATCCATGTTTTAAATGGCTGGGATATGGAAGAAGTTCGAAGAGCAGGTGGCTGGAATACGTATCTCAAGCAGGAAACCGACGTTAGCGGCAACTGGTGGCCTAACCATCAAGCCTACTTGCTTCTAGATGAGGCACAGGAATCGTACTGGGACAGTAAACTCTGGGCAGCGTTCTTCAAATCTGTTGACCCCTTCAGCGTGCCCAGCCCGTTCGTGGTGCTCTTTGCATCTTATGGCTCGCCGGGTAGGGGTAATGCGGGTTTTAATGAGCTAACGCATATTAAAACTCCTATGGACTTTGCCCCCCCCCC